>NW_007732541.1:84968-92342 GCF_000696425.1 Galeopterus variegatus | reverse complement strand
TCCCTCCCTCCCTCCCTCCCTCTCTCAATTTTGTTTTTTTTCCCTCTCTCCCTATCCTCTGTTTCCTTTCCTTTCTTTCTTACTCTACTCCCTCCTTTCCTAGCTGCTTGTCTGCCTTCATTTCTTCCTTTCTGTCTCCTTCCCTTCCTTTCTTCTTTCTCAGCAAAATTTTTCAGCCTTCTAGAAACATTCTGTCACGATGAAAGTCCATAAAATTGGCTACAGCGTACATTCCATGAATTTTGTTTGGTTAACTGCACACGCTCCTATTTTTAGAGATTTATGAAATTCTTCCATTTCTCCTAGGTTTTACTCACAGAGTTGATCTCTTACCTTTTGTTCTGCAGCTGTTTCCTTCTGTCCACTCCATATTAACACAAACATAAAACAAAACTCTGATATTTTTTTAAAAATCCAAAAGTTTGTGACGTTTTGATGAAACTCTACGTAGTGGAAAGTGGTTTATTGAACTACCGTCTTTCAGAAAATTCAAAATTTAGTTCTTGTCTCCCCTCTTCTTAAAAGTTCACTGTCCAACCTTAATACGAACAGACAACTTCTCATTGCTTGCCTCGGCATCTTACAAATGCTCTTCCCATGTTTTTTTTTTTTTTTTCTTTTTTCTTTTTTTAAATCAACTCCTGATGTTATGTTGTTGGAATAACTTGATGTTTCTTGGAATGTCTTTTGATATCCCAGATTTCTTTTTATACTCTAAAAATTATATATTTTTTTTCTTATTCTTAACCTACTCTAGTTTTTCTCTGATATTGAATAGCTAAGTTCATATTCTGATAACCAAAATATCCTGTTGTAATGTTTTATGGGGGAAAAATGTAGTTTATTCTTTGGGACATTCTACTCTTTGCTTTTATTTGTTATTTATTTGCCTTTTTTTTTTTTTTTTTTTTTTTTTTTTTTTCCNGCGCCGCCGCGCTTCCCAAGCAGCGCACTATCCAGTGCGCCACCGGGCCGGCCCTATTTATTTGCCTTTTAATATACAAATATAATGGGTGAAGTGGGAGTGGAAGAAATCAATTTTGGATTTATTCTCCTGTTTTGTGGAGACTCATTTTTTGAAATCATATATAAAATTCACTTATATTTAAAACAAAGATCCCATTACTTTGGATTATTTTCCACATGCCATTAGAAAATTGTTTATGCTAATTTTTTGCAAAAATCTCTGTGCAGAAAATATTTTGATTTTCTGTTGATTACTAGATTAGCTTGGAGAAAAGATGGTAAAACCAGTGCACTGCGTATTGATCTCTGAAGTATTCCTATTATGATTCCTTGAATGAACTACTTGCAAAAGTGATATTGATTACCTGAACTGCATATGCTTTTCTCTCAAGTAATATAATACTTGTCTCTAGAGTAATGAACTGCATATGATTTTCTCTAAAGTGTATAAACATTTGAGATAAGTTTGTACTCATCAATATAGTTAGAAAAAGAACTGCATATGATTTTCTCTAAAGTGTATAAACATTTGAGATAAGTTTGTACTCATCAATATAGTTAGAAAAATTGTTTGACTTATTAAATTAGTTCCATTAAGAACAATCAAGGAGCTGAATCATAGCAACCATGTATTTACTTCCATTACTCAGTATTAGTAAGAAATAAATGCAGGAAACATAAAAACCCCAAACTTCTATTCTGATAAACAGACTCCGGGGATGAAAGAAAGACTATTAAAGTCGCAGGTATGGATAGAAAGCTAGATGGTTGGAATTGTCACTACCTTTATCTTCTTCAGATGATGCCCTGATACACAGCATTATCCCTTCTATTCTGTCCTGGGAAAGAAGTTATTTTTGAGAAACATCTCTGAGAGATGTTTTTCCACAACTGGTAAAAAAAAAATAACATCACGGACTAAATTGCTTGGTTTACAAGTCAATTGGTACTGCAGCTAAGGAATATTACTATATCAAATATATTAAAAATATTTTTATTCCTGAGATATTTTTTCATACTTATCAACAAATTACGTATGTTTCAGATATGACAAAAGACTGCATGATTCTTACGTATATTTAGCTTTTCATTTTGAAATCTTATATTTACCTTATAATTTTTTAACTTTATGTAATAAGACACTTTATATTATCAAATAAAAAGGGATTTAGAATAGAAAAATAAATAATAATAGACAAAGAAATAAAATATGAATACAAAGGACTATATCAATGAGGATTAACAGAAAGAAATTAAATTGGATTTAGTTTTACATTAGAGTTAAGATTTGAGTTTATCTGCTTTACTAATTTATTAAATACATATTCAAAGAAATTAGTATGGGACATATAGCTTTTGAAAATTATGTTTTGCATTTCAGACCATTAGAATTTAGTTAAATGGATTTTATTACCATATTTGTCAACCTAGCATATCATTGGTTAGTCTGAAAATTAAATAAAAACTATAAGATATATAATAGAGTGCATTGTACTTAGTAGGGTTAATGATTAAAATACTAACATGGAGAAATAGTACTTAGTAATACTAAATTAATAAATGATATTTAACTATAATAATCTGTTTTATTAAAATTAACTGTGCATTAGTGGCATTTTTTTAAGTCTAGACTAGTGTTTTGAAAACTAACCACATTGTCTGAAATCATACGTAAAATTCACTTTTATTTAAAATAGAAATTCCATTACTGACAATTTCATAAAAAGTTTGTTGTCTAGGAATTTTTTTTAACCTAAAACCTGGCTTCGTGAAAAATGTCTTACAGCTTTGGAAATGTAGGGAAAAATTATTTTAAACCTTTGTCCATATTTTTTCCCCAAAACCTGGTGCCAAGCCAATGACCTCTCCCTCTTCTACAGAAGTAATTAATCTATTGTGATACTCTCAAATGATAGAATATAATTTGGGTTACCTAAAGTTTTAAAATACGACAATCTGAGAAAATTAGATGTCCCTCACATGTAACCATGCATGCAGCATTCAAGGAAAAAAAGAAAAAATATGAAAGAAAACATTGGGTGAATGATATTTTTTCTCTTTAACAAAATGTATTATATATTTTAGCACATTAGCTTTTGTTGCTCCCAAGCATTTCAAGTAGTCTTTGTTCTGCTTTGCTGTTCTTTGGTGTGCCTCTGGGGAGGTGTGGACCTTTTTGAAACAGATTTCTGCTCTCTTAAATAGAAGGTGAAATGTTTCCTGATGATAAATAGCTTTGGGTCTGTTACCAGACAGGGGAGTTCTCAACTCACATTAGGCTGTTAAAGGGAATTCCAAACCTTGTAAAGTGGTACTGCTTTTGCTCAAATGGCAACAATGAAGCTAGGAAGAACAAATGAGTCCCCTCAGGAGAGCAGAGTGGCATAGAATGTCAAATATTCTTGGGCATTCAGTGGCTTTAGAAAGACAGAAATTTGCATTATAACATTATTCAGGCAGAGTTGTAGTTTATCTTTGGTCATCTTTTGTCTATAAACAATACCTTAAACATAATCAAATGGCCTTGTAGCAAATACAATGCCCACTGTAATGTTTCTGGGAGCAGAATAAGTATTTACAATAAACTAAGCAGCAACAAAGAAGAAAACACTAAGTATTTCATAAGTTTACCAAGAATCTCACAAAAGTAGTTTGTATCACACATAATGAAATTATTTAATCCAAAGAAACTCACATAAAATATTCTTATACTCATTTTGGCCAGTTTATCTGAGAGAATCCTGTATGTAGAGAAAATAGTTACAATATTATTTCAAATCTTACACACTAACTGCTGAACCATATTACAAAACTAGTCTGCATCCTTTAAAATCATATATTTTAAAACTGGTAATGAGTATTACCACTTATATGCTACTATTCCATCAACATTTACTGAGGGTATCCTGCCCCTTACATCTGAATGTATAGGGCTGGCTCTCAGAAGATTCTGGAATTTCTGTTACAAGGATGTCCGTGTTAAGTAGGGAAGACTTTTTTGTGACCATTTTTGCTCACATGTTTTGAGACTGAAGAAGAGAAACGACAAAATAGAAAGAATAACAGAGACTTAAAAGACAAATCAGAAGTTTCTTGTTCCAGCAGACAAATTCAAAATGGGGACATTGTTCCCTGAAAAAGATAAGGACAAGTAAATTAGTTGATATTTAAATGTGTGATCTTTATATATTTAAAGAAAGCAAAGACACAAAATCCAAATTAAATGCTTAAAACTTGCATGGACCCATGTTCAGCAAAAATAAAGTACAAACTGAAAAAAATATTGAAGAGAAAATTGAATATTGGCTGGTTATTAACTGAGAAGCATTTTAATTAATTTTAGTAAGTGAAATAATGACATTGTGATTATGTAGGAAAAGGCCTCACTTTCAGGAAATTGGTGCTGAAGTATTGAATAGTGAGTTTCTATGATGTTTGCAAATTATTTTCAAGTTGTCCATACATAAAAATAAAGTAAATACAGCAAAATGTTAATAATCATTTAATCCAGATAGTGAGAATATGGGTTTTCATTATATTATTCTTTTTATTTTTCTGTTGGTTCAAAATTTTATTGAATATAATTTTTGTAAAGGAAAATGGTATACTTCCCATACACTTTTAACTCCTCTTCTGAGAACACCAGTAATTCATAGGATGAGAATAAAAGTAACAACCCATTGCCCTGATGGGAACGGCATGGAGGTCATCAGAGAAGGCAGCCATTTTTGTGAAACGATAAGGGGGTGACGGATTGGTGACTGATCAATCAAGCTTAAAGAAGCTACATAGACATGTTTACACTGAGACGTCTACAGTGGAGAATGGACAGCTCTGAAAAAGATTTGGAATTTTTAGTGACTGAGGAGAAAATGAATAATAAGTGCCAGGTAAAACACAGAGATTAGCTAATAGTCTACATACAGAATTTCTCTCCCCTATTTGAGAACGCATAAAATATAGGTAGAAATTACCAAAGTGTAAACAATACAGAAATATATATATATATATATTTTTTTTTTTTAAAGGAAGTTCTTCTGTAGATAATTGGGAATTAGGGCACTGTTGAAAGACAATTATGGTTAGAACACCCTCAAACAAACATCTGAATTTTAACAAAAGGATTGGCTTTTCTTTCATTTATCCTACCCAAGACAGAACTCTAATCAATAAATTCAATTACCAAACTCAAAACTCCAAATTAGATTATTTATTTCTAAATGTGAACATACAACTGAGTCATCAGGTATTTGAGGAAAGCCCATAAAATGAACAGCAAAGATTCAAGTTTCAAAACAAAAAAGTAATCCAAAAGGAACAGATAATTTAGGGAAAATTCACACACAAGAGAATTAATCAGAATCCTCAAAAAGATTCAAGGAAACCTATGATTCACAGAATATGATTATTTAAAAAGGCAACACTAACAGAAAAGAAATCTTGGAAATTAAGGTCTGTGGTTTATGTGTGTGTGCACTCATGCATGTGTGTGTATTGACTTTGAAAATGAAATAAATTACCAATAAATCATTGTAGTGTAAATTTAACTTTTTCACAAAATAGACCAAAAGATATGGAGATGAATAATGTAAGCAAAACATATATGATATACAAAAGATGCATAGCATCTAACATTCAATGTATTAATTCTAAATAAAGGACAGAGAAAACAGGATAGGAATAATCATGGAAATAATCAAAGAAGGAAATTTCTCAGTGCTGAAGAAAAATAGTTTTTGAATTGAAAAAAATTTACTAAGTTCTCAACCAAAGGAAAGAAACACAAACACACATAAACTCATATCTGGAGACAATATTCAAAACACAAACACAAATAGACACATACTTGGAGACAGTCTTATAAATAATTAGAATACCAAGATAAAAAGATTATAAACACTTTAGAGAAAGAGAAGAGGAAAATAAAAAGAAAAAAAAAAAAAAAAAAAAAATTTACCAAAAAAAAAAAAAAAAAAAAAGATACTGTATATTCAGACAGACATCAAGGTTAGCCTGGGTTTCTAGACGACAATAAATAAATTTGTTTCTAGAAAAATATGTATATATGCCTTCAAATATGCAAAGATACATTACTTCTAATCTAAAAATATACAGCCAAATAGTAGTTAATTATATTCAAGGGTAAAATAAAGGCATCTTCTGATATGCAAAATCTCAAGTAACAAATCTGTCACAGATCCATTTTAAGAAGTTATATGAGATTGGTGCCAGCAAACAAAAGAGTAAACCAAAGTAGAAGACATAAGATCCAAGAAATATAATCACATGTCACATAACTATGGGAATACTTTCTGAGAAATGTGTCATTAGGGAATTTGACATTGTGCAAACATCAGAGAGTGTACTTACACAAACTTAGATGGCATACCCTTTTACACATCTCAGCTATATGGTATAGTCTATTGCTCCAACCACCATCCTATCCGTGGTCTGCTTTTGACTTAAATGTTCTTAGTTATGCAGCACGTGATTGTAGTGTTTCCAAATCAGAAGACTACCAAAGAAAAATTCCAGATTGATCATTGTGCAGCTGCTTTTGTCGGGATTAGGAAGAAAGAGGCCTCCCAGAGGGAGGAAAGTAGTGAAAAGGAGATTTGACATTGGTCCTGAGAAGTGGGAAGAGCTTAAGTATATGAAAAAAACAAATAATCAAGCAATCAAAAAATATATTATAGAAAAAGTCTATCTGCAAAACGAAAATAAAGTAATCATATAAGCATTTTATCTTATTTGGCAATAGAATGGAAATATTTCTGTTAAAATTATTGTAAAAAAACTTAGATTTAAATATATATATATATATCTAAGTTTTTTAAAATATAATTTTAAATATATATATATTTATAATTTTAAATATATATATATTTATATATATATATTTAAATCTGTTTTTTTACAATAATTTTAACAGAAATATTTCCATTCTATTGCCAAATAAGATAAAATGCTTATATGATTACTTTATTTTCGTTTTGCAGATAGACTTTTTCTATAATATATTTTTTGATTGCCTGATTATTTGTTTTTTTCATATACTTAAGCTCTTCACACTTCTCAGGACCAATGTCAAATCTCCTTTTCACTACTTTCCTCCCTCTGGGAGGCCTCTTTCTTCCTAATCCAGACAAAAGCAGCTGCACAATGATCAATCTGGAATTTTTCTTTGGTAGTCTTCTGATTTGGAAACACTACAATCACGTGCTGCATAACTAAGAACATTTAAGTCAAAAGCAGACCACGGATAGGATGGTGGTTGGAGCAATAGACTATACCATATAGCTGAGATGTGTAAAAGGGTATGCCATCTAAGTTTGTGTAAGTACACTCTCTGATGTTTGCACAATGTCAAATTCCCTAATGACACATTTCTCAGAAAGTATTCCCATA
>NW_007732541.1:80824-84714 GCF_000696425.1 Galeopterus variegatus | reverse complement strand
GAGAGCCAAAGGAATAGTTCTAGTTCAAAGACCTGCAGACTCAAGCCCCCGGAAATTCTTGTTTGGGTTCAAGTCTGAAGATAGAAAGAAAAGGAAAATGATCCCTCAGTGTCCTGCCTCAAAGGCAATCAGGCAGAAAGAGTGCCCCTTACTGACAGAAGGATCGTCCTTTTTGTTTTATTCAAGCCTTCTCCTGATTGGATGAGGCCCCCACATTAGGGAGAGCAATCTCCTTTACTGAATATACCAATTCAAATGTCGGTCTCATTCAGAAATGCCCATACAGACACACCCAGAACAATGTTCGATCAAATCTTCGGCTACTTCATGGCCCAATCAAGTTGATGCACAAAATTAATCAATAGGGCTTATTTATAAAAAGAGACCTAATTCACAAATTAGGTCAGGTTCTGTATAATACGGATGATGGAAGCTGGGGGAAAAGGAAGTAGGGAAGAGAGTAAAGAAAGTAAGGGGAAGAGAAAAGGTGTTAATGCAGTGATCTTATGAAATGGAAAGCCAGAGACATTGTACAATTGAATTGAATTCAGGAAAAAAGATACCCACATAAAATTTAAAGTAGTGTTTCATTGATAACATGCAAAGTAAATGGTATTACAATTCTTCAGGGAAAAGGAGGTGGCAGGGGTTTTGCAAGTCAACAAATATTATGCAAATTGATAATTAAAGAACTAGTATAACATTAAATCATTTAAACTATATCCATATATGTATTTTTTTATAAGAACTGCAATAGAAACAGTTAAAATGTGATTTCTCTATATGATTGGGAAAGAGAATTCTTCAGCTTGGGATTATAAACTCTTCTATACTCTGATATTTAGCAAATTCATGTACTATTTTGATTAAAATATCTTTGATCAATTTAAACAGATGTAATAAATTTATATTTATTGCTACAAAAAAATGTTTGAGATGTAATCCATCCAAAAAGCAGTTTGCGAAACAGTGTTCAGCGTACCATAGCACCTATGAACACGATTAGTAATGTAATTTGCAGGGCTATTTACCAAATCAGAAATTTTACTAGTAATGAAATTAATGATGATCCCCCCCCCCATTTTCTGATTTTTTTTTTCACAATTACATATAATTTTTCTCAGAAAACAAAAGACAAAACCAAAAACACCTGGTAAATTCATTACAACCCCAGAGGCTAAAGCAGTGGGAAAAGAGAGAAAATCAACAGTGATGAAAATAAAGACAGGGAAGAATGCAAGCGATTTGGAATACACGTAACAATATACAAATCGGCAGCCATTTGAAAGGAAAAAGAAAACATGACTTTAAATAGCATTTCAAAACCAAAAAGAATATTATTTTTTTATAAAATTACTTGAAAAAATGTACTTTATTAACTTTTCCTTTTTTACCCTTCTCATCACAAACTACCCTGATTACCTCATAGGAGCCATACACAGTGACTGTTTAGAATTGTTATTCGCCATCTCTCTCCAGGAACTATATCTAATTCTAAGAATTAGGGACTACATAAAGATGCATATTTTATATTAATTGGTTATGTTTAGCAGTAAACTGGTAACTCAATGCAATTTCCATAGCATACACACACACACACACACACACACACACATTCATAACACTCATGTAAAAACACACATATATACATATGGATTAGTGGTAGTTTTTGTTGAACACAATTTTTGGTTTTCATGTAAAAACTACCTTTTGAAAATCAGAGGTTTTCCCCAACACACTCCGTATTCTCTCCATGCCTGGCAAACACCTCCTTTCCTGGTAAATAGCAAATAAAAATAAAATCACTGCTGGACCTAGTGATATAAAAGGCATTTTCCATTTAACGTGCACTTTTCAACCCAGAAAAAATAAGAATAAATTCCTTTTTTTGTGCAGCAGAATCTAAAATATGATCAGAAAGAAGCTAGTAAACATTTAACTTTAGATTAGATTTCTCAAAACTTTTAAGCACTGGAATTCAAGATTTGCTTACACTCTGAAGCTAGTCCCTGGTATCTTTTTTTAAGCTTCTTTTGGCATCTCATTTTCACGCACCATCTGAGATGACTTTAAAAACATCAGAAAATAACACCACCACTTTCACAAAGCAACTGCCCATACAGTGCCTATTTCTACATCCATCACTTATGGAACTCTGTGTTGGGGAGAAATTTTATTTTAAGTGTTAATACTAAAAAGATGATATTATTGGAGTTGGCTGCTTCAGTCAGTAAATGTACTCAGCATCCACTCACAAACAGTTTATTTTTAAAAATTGTAATAAGAAACATTTTATTTTAAAATTGCTAAAATAGAAATAAATTTATTTGGGGGAATTGTTAGCTTGCTGAAAATGTAGCTTAAAGTGACTACATAAAATGGTGTCACATAATTTTCTGTAGTTAACACAACCCAAAGATGAGTCAAGGCAAGTGAGTCCTTTTCTGTAGCTCTTCTTACCTCTTCATGCAAATCAGACTGAGATCTAGCTTCACAGTGAAAGCTAAAGCTGCATTCCATTGCTGAAAGATTTGAAAATGCAATCTCATCTACAGAATCATTCAAGATTCGACAGTTGTTAAGATGTACAAAAAGTACTGTATTGTTGCTCTTGATAGTTGCCTTTTTATTTTAAGAAAATAAACAGAAGACACAAACACACACATTTACCATCCTGTTTATGAAAGAATCACTCAAGTGCATTGAATAAATATAAGGCAGACATTTATATTTATAAAGACAATTTTGAAGGATTTCAAATGATACTGAAAAATCATCGATTATAACATTTTTATTGAAAAAATGTCAATTTTCTTTTTTATATAGTGTGTGTCTATATAGTCAGAGAAATACATAAATGTATATATAAATATGTATTTATATATGTATTTACCCTTTTAGTTAAATATATACATCTATATAACTGAAAAGTATAAAAATGATGTTATCTCTAGGTAAGAAGATACTGGGGATTTTTATTTTACTTTATACATTCTCTATTCAAATTATTTTATATTTAAAATACAGGGAATTTTATAATATCCAACATCAGGCAATATTATTTACTTAATACCTGAATTGATATTGGAAAAACAACTATACTTTATGCTAGCCACCCGTGTTCCTGAATAATATTAAATATTGCTGGCCAAGGCAGGATATTGCATGTGATCATTATGTGAGGAACTGCCATGAAAAGTCTAATCCTCTCAAGTGTTTTAATTCATCAACTTTGTTTTCAGTTCGCAATCTTAAAATATTTTCACATATTTCTTATGAAACTTTAATCTCTGCAAAACTCATCTTTAAATTAGAAGGAAAAGGTAGAAGACTGAGGAGTAACAGCAACTGAATTAATTTGGAACTTGGATAGAGCTGAAAACACATTTGCTTTTTTATTCTTCTGTCAGTTTGAAAACAGTTCTGATTTTAGCTAAATGAAGATTTTTTTTTTTTTTTTTGTAACTGTACTTGGATCACATTGTAAAAATCTACTGAGCATTTTCACTTGGTTTCCACAATATTACCACATATTCTTTTGAGCTGTTGGCAAAATGGATCCAGTATATAAAGTCTTTCCTTTTGCATTGAGCTTTTGCCTGTCTCATATTTTTAGATAAATCTGAAAGCAAAAGCAATGCCCACTGTGCTGAGTATCTTTAATAGTGTGGTTGAAATTTATAATCTGCAATTCCTAAATTCAAAGAACATTTATCTATAGCTTGATTTCACCCTTAAAACTCCCTATGCTTTACAGCGGTTTGTAAAAAAAATTAGGGGGAAGAAAACTTTCTCCTATAGCAATTTTCCTTATACTTAAGTAAAATACACGGAAACTTTTAGTAAAATCAAAATGCTATATCTTCTTAACCAGGTATAAATCTTTATGC
>NW_007732541.1:78394-79718 GCF_000696425.1 Galeopterus variegatus | reverse complement strand
TTTAAAAAACATACCTCCTTCTTACCAAATTTTTGCAAAAGAACAGTGTTTGTACGCAAATTTTAAGTCATGGCCCAGATGGTTACAGATACTGTAAAAGTAAAAGTTTAACATTTTTCCTTTGGGTTATTGTTTGACCAGAATGAGCTTTTAAACACCAAACCCTGGACATTACAATCAGATGGATGTAACCAAATGAGTGAGAATAGTTTAAAACATTTTGGCATCTGAATGAAAAGTAATGTTATTGTTTATAAAAATACACATTATTTTGTAATACATAAATATATATATTATTAGAAATGATATATAATATTTTATTTAATGTAATATTTCATATATATATTTATTCTTGGGCAATTTGTAGACCTCCAAGGCTATGTTTCTCTTCCATTTATTCTTGTATTCCAATGTGAGAAACACTGACTTACAATGTCATGAAGATAATTCTTCTTTTCTGTGGCTCTCTCCCATATTGGTATTTATGTATATCTTATTCCATGCTATAATACAGTGAACTACACATGTTTAATTTCAAAAGCAATTAGCCGAATTTTATTTTTTTTCTAAATTATAAAGAATAAATATTCTCTATTTAGAATATATTAGAACAAGCCATTTGTCTGTGAATCTGAAAGAACAATCAGTGGTTCTACCAATTATTTGGTTACAATTGGATAATTCATTCAAATTCAGTCTGTTGAAAGGAGATCCTCTGATAAATAAACCAAAAATTTCTTAGTGTGCCAGCTCACTCCTTTCCTTTCAAAGGAAAAAGACTCAATGTTTTCTGATTTTCTTTACCTTACCTCCCACTGGATTTGAGTCATTGATTTCTATCTTCAGGACATTTGGAAGGCTTATGATTTGGTATTTATGAACTAATTTAGTTTTATTACAAAAATGATTTAAAACAAAACAATAAGTACTCGTGAGATTTGAGCATTTCATTTCATGAAAATTTTATCTCAAAAGTGATACAAAAAAAAATTCATATGTTCAGAATTAGTTGTATTTATGCCTTTATGCCTGTTGATGTATTTGAGGGTTGTACTTGTGTTCTGATCCTTGTAATGCATCAAAAAATAGAATGGATTAAGAGGACAAATGGAATAATGGATATACAATTTACCTGTGTGATAAGGCAAACAGACTGAAAGGTAAATGGTGGGATGTCTGAGTTATATAGGTGTATACAGGCATTCACTGTACCATTTTTTCAAATTTTCTGTTTGTTTAAATTTTTTGTAATCAAAAAGAGGGAAAAAAACAAGAAAAAGACCACCAAATTTTTTATTTAACATTTAAGATTTAAAAAACCATA
>NW_007732541.1:42917-77885 GCF_000696425.1 Galeopterus variegatus | reverse complement strand
CTCTCTCTCTCTCTCTCTCTCTCTCCTCCCTCCCCCGTCTCCCTCCCACACCCCTTCCCCTCCCCTCCCTCTCCCTATCCCCCATTCGTCTCTCTTTATCCTAAAGCTCCATTCCGACTTAGACAAGGGAGAGGGCACTGTTAAATACACCCTCTCAGGAGATGGCGCTGGCACCGTTTTTACCATTGATGAAACCACAGGGGACATTCATGCAATAAGGAGCCTGGATAGAGAAGAAAAACCTTTCTACACTCTTCGTGCTCAAGCTGTGGACATAGAAACCAGGAAACCCCTGGAGCCCGAATCAGAATTCATCATCAAAGTGCAGGATATTAATGATAACGAGCCCAAGTTTTTGGATGGACCTTATGTTGCTAGTGTCCCGGAAATGTCTCCTGTGGGTGAGTAGGCAAATGAAAATTCTTTCAGATGCTACAAGACCTTTCTACATTTACTTCTTGCAGGTTGATGTAAACATCTTATTTATAACCCGGAAGATTATTTGACTGTAGAAAACACAATCATTTTCATTTATTTTGGGGGCTTTTTTCTATTTCATTCTTTCTTTCTGCTTCACTCTAAAGGTAGCCACTACAATATATAACATTTTTCACTATTTAATGATCTGTGGATTTACCTGAACTCAAAGAATGCCTTTGTATTTTAAGTACAAAATTTGTACTTAAATTTGTATTAAAATCGATTATCATTACAATTCCAGACAGCTAGAGAGCTACCACACACTACCAAAAACCATATAGTAATTCTTGGCTCAAAGTAAGATATCCAAAGCATGTGTTGTGTCTGACCTAGAAGTCACCCAGAAAAAGACATGTTGCATTCTTTGTAGCTATTGATAGAGATTCCGGAAGGGCAAAAATGTTTCCATTTCAGGTATAAGCAATCCATCATAGTTATACCATCAAACCAGGAAGCAAATAATATTGCAAAGTCATTATTAGGATAAGTAGTAATTCTTGGCTCAAAGTAAGATATCCAAAGCATGTGTTGTGTCTGACCTAGAAGTCACCCAGAAAAAGACATGTTGCATTCTTTGTATCTATTGATAGAGATTCCGGAAGGGCAAAAATGTTTCCATTTCAGGTATAAGCAACCCATCATAGTTATACCATCAAACCAGGAAGCAAATAATATTGCAAAGTCATTATTAGGATAAACTTACTAATATATTAGTATCACAATCATTCTTAATAATTCAAATTTGATATAATTTCACATTTAAACATCACCCTAAATTTACAAAGTCCTGTAAAATATAAGGTCAATAAGTTAAGGATGCCAGGTTGAATAAAAACTTAAATTATATATATATATTTTTTCTCTGTCACCACTGACAATCCTTCAATTTATTGCAAAGTAACTTCTGTTTTTTGTTACGTTTGAAAATAAAGCTACTCATCACATCTAGGTACTTTCAACTCAGGCGTGAGTTTCAAGCCACTGCTAGTACTTTTTAGGTCTGTCATGTCTCAGAGGGAGTCCACTGTCCCTACAAGCATCCAGGACATTCAATGAAGATTGCACACACTGACCTGAGGGCTAATGGCTATAGGAGTTGTCACCTGGATTTACTACAAATGCTCTTCAAGTTGCCTATGTGAACTTATTAGGCATTCAAAGGCCATGTTCACTCTTTGACCTGAAAAATCAGCTCAAAGTTATTCACTTAGATTTCAAATTTTAATGTGCATACTCAGGGCTGCAAAACTGTTATTCAGTTTTTGCTACATTTTTTGAGTTGCCTCTTTTATGCAGTGTTCTTGCTAGAGATATGGAAGTACATTTGGAAAGAAGCATGTGCTATTAGAAAGTAGTCCCAGAAAAATGGGGAAGGTTCTTTATTTAATTGTGCCTTGATTTTACAGGGGAAAAATGTAAAGATAATTATTTGAGGAAAAGTAAGGCTTTTAAGAAGACAATGCTATTTAGTAGGTAAAGAGTTCACCTAGTTTCTACTTCATGTAAACTGGAAATATGGACATAAATCTATGAGCCTCAGTGACTCTTTATTACCAAAACAGCATCCTTAAAGCAAATACACACCTCTCTCAACAGTAGTAGAAAATCCTGATAAACGGGTGTTTTGTTGTGCTGATTAGGATAAAGAATAGGGCTGCAGGGTCAGAACACTTGTATAGGAAGTTTGCAGCTAGTATTTGAAGGAGAAATTAGTCTAGAAAATCAGGAGAAGAGTTGGTATGTGAGGAAACTAAGTGGTTCCAGCTTTAGCAGCATTGAGGTGGGACATAATCAACTGTGCTATCATAAGAGATTGGCAAAAATCTATGAAAGAGTAGGTTCTTTAAGATGTTTTGCCAAGTGCCATCACTGCGATTCTCATTGGTTGTTCAAAAAACTTCAGTAAATACTAAAATTGATTTTCAATGCACTGCACCCCACCACCACTTTAAAAAATTTTTAATAACAAAAGTGTATTTCTTTTGAATGTAACTAATACCACATGCTGTGAGTGAGCCCAGGTAGTCTTGGACTACATCTACATAATATGTTCTTTTCAAATAAATACAAAGAGGTATAAACATCCATTATGAATTAAATGTTAAAAGTAAAATATCTACCAGGCATTACTTTTGCCTTTCCCCACAACCCACCTATCCACATGAAGCTACAAAACACAGGAGCCCCAGTTAGAGTGGTGGTATCTGTTATTTCTGCTTTATACATGACCAACCTAAACCTAACCAACAAAGTTGATTAAGCAAATGTCAATTTAGCAATAATGGATTATACATCTGGAAATATGATGAACAAATAAATCTTCAATCAAAATTAACTGAAGTGAGAATTGCGAAGAACATAAGTGTACAGAGGGAGAATGGTGGGGAACAGGATGGGTCAAGATTTCAGAGGAAAATTGATATTTAAGAATTATAACACTTATGGAATACATTTATTTCCCTAAAGATGAAGAAAATTCTAGTGAATCTATGAATTGTTGAAAAGAAAGGTCACTCTGTTACTAACTTCTGCTAAATCCAATATGCCTTGGAAGTAATATTAAGAGATAAAGTGCTCTTACTCTGACCTAAGGAAATTACTTAATGATCCAGATATTTCCCAACTTAAAGCTACTCCTTGGAGACAAATTTGGACTTTATGAATGTGGTCTTAATTCTTTAGGATCACTAGAGTAACAATGAATTACAGTAATGTGCCCTCTTTAATATCTGATGATTATGCATCAGTAGGGTATACAGTTTCAGTTACTTTTCCTGGAGTGCTGACAGATTTAGAGTGTTTAAATCCATGGTCACTCTTGCATTACCTCCTCACCTTCCTCTGCCCGAACTAAGCCATGCTGAGGCCGCTGATTGGATTATTTATAACCGGGTCTCTCTGACATGTTTTAAAAGATGTCAATTGTGAATCACAATTTATGTAGCAAGACAACAATTCCTAAGCAATAATCAGGTGCTGGACGATTTAACTAAAGATTTGCATTTCTTACTTTATTTAACCATTACAATAACCTCATATGGTATTGTTTACTGTTGGATCTTTTTTGTTTTTCATGTGAAACTTATTAACTCCTATGTATAAAAAAGTAGAAATGTTTCCAGGCGCTTCAGAACAAAGTTAATCACAATCAATTATACTGTTTTTTTCTAGGGCTGGTGACTGCTAAAACATCTTTAGGAAACTTAAATTTAGCTTTCAATCTCAGATAATCTGGTTAAGAGTGTAAAATGTTTATTATATTATATTACATATTATATAATTTGAAGAGCTTGGAGACATAATGTTGGCATAATATCATAAAGATATTCTAGTTGTATAACCAAAGTACTGTCTTTAAAATCAGGAAATTAGCATTAATGTATTATTCCAATCTAATTCTTTGACCTCATTCATGTTTCATCAGTTGTTTCAATAATGTAATGTAACAAAAAGATCAAATTCAAAACCACACATTGCATTTAAATGCATTTAAATGCCAGGTCTCTTTAGTTTCCCTTCAGTCTGGACAGTTTCTTACCTTTTCCTGTTTTTTTTTGACCCCGATACTTTTGAAGATTTTAGGCCTGTTATTTTTTAGAATGTCCCCCATTTTGAGTCTGTGTGATGTTTCCTCACATATGAATTAAGAATATACATCTTTGTCAGGAATATGAAAGAAGCGATGAGGTATTCTTCTCATATACCATCAGGTGGAAAATGGTTTTGATTTGTCTTATTACTGATAATATTCATTTTTTTATTACTTGTTGAAGGTTGTGTATTAGTTATTTATTGCCACATACTACATTAACCAGAAACTTAGCAGTGCAAAACAACACGCATTTATTATCTCACAGGAGCATGGATATCAAGAGTGTCTGTGCTGGGTACCTCTGGCTCAACATCTCTCAAGAGGTTACAGACCTCTTGCAAGCTGTTGTCTGGGTTGTGGTCTGGTCTGAAAGCTTAATTGGGGAGAAGTAGGTGTACTAGTCCATTTTTGTTGCTTATAACAGAATATTTGAAACTGGATAATTTATTCAGAAATAGAATTTGTTTCTTACAGTTTCTGAAACTGGAAGTTCCAAAGTCCAGGGAGCATACCTGATGAGGGCCTTCATGTGTGTGCTGACTCTACAGCAATGCAGGATATCACATGGCAAATGAGCTGAGCAAGAGACAGAGCTAACCTTCTCACTTGCTCTCCTTAGAAGCCATCAGAACCACACCCATTACCAGCCATTAAACCATTAACATATTACTCCACGAGTGGATCAATCTATTGAGAGGGCATGGTCCTCACAATCTAATCACCTCTTAAATGCCCTGCCTTTTATTATCATAATATTATTTCACACCCTCTTAACACTGTTACAATATAGATTAAGTTTCCAATACATGAATCTTTGGGGGACACATTTAACCCATAGCAGTAGAAATCTGTTTCCATGCTACTCATATGATTATCAGTAGGCCTCATTCCCTTGCTGCATGGACCTCACGGGGATACATCACAGCATAGTTGCTGGCTTTATCCATGGCAAACTATTTAAGAGAGCAAGAAAAAGAGGAGAAAGACAGAGAGACAGAGAGAACCTCTGATCAAAGCCACAGTGTATTTATAACCTAATCTTGAAAGTGACATCCCGTCACTTCTGCTGTATTCTAATTGTTACAAGTCCAGCCCATATTCAAGAAATGGAATTCCACAAGAGCATGAAAACAAAGAATCTGGGGTCATTGAGGGCCTCTTATAGTCGACCTACCATAGCTCACCCTTTAGCCTCCAATGATTCCTGTTGCTTTCACATGCAATATATAATCAGCCCCTTTCTAGGACCCCCAAATTTTTATCCCATTATAGCTCAAAGTGAGAAGCTCATCATCTAAATAAAGTCCATGTGGGGAAAGCCTCCTTGAATTTAGTTCTTCTTGATCTGTAGACCTGTGATACTAAAGAGGCCAGTTAATTGCCCCCCACACACCTGAAGCACATAATGATACAGATATGGGACAACTCTATAAACATTGCTGTTGAAAAAGTGGGACATCTCTCAAGAGGTTACAGACCTCTTGCAAGCTGTTGTCTGGGTTGTGGTCTGGTCTGAAAGCTTAATTGGGGAGAAGTAGGTGTACTAGTCCATTTTTGTTGCTTATAACAGAATATTTGCATCTCTCAAGAGGTTACAGACCTCTTGCAAGCTGTTGGCTGGGTTGTGGTCTGGTCTAAAAGCTTAATTGGGGAGAAGTAGGTGTACTAGTCCATTTTTGTTGCTTATAACAGAATATTTGAAACTGGATAATTTATTCAGAAATAGAATTTGTTTCTTACAGTTTCTGAAACTGGAAGTTCCAAAGTCCAGGGAGCATACCTGATGAGGGCCTTCATGTGTGTGCTGACTCTACAGCAATGCAGGATATCACATGGCAAATGAGCTGAGCAAGAGAGAGAGCTAACCTTCTCACTTGCTCTCCTTAGAAGCCATCAGAACCACACCCATTACCAGCCATTAAACCATTAACATATTACTCCACGAGTGGATCAATCTATTGACAGGGCATGGTCCTCACAATCTAATCACCTCTTAAATGCCCTGCCTTTTATTATCATAATATTATTTCACACCCTCTTAACACTGTTACAATATAGATTAAGTTTCCAATACATGAATCTTTGGGGGACACATTTAACCCATAGCAGTAGAAATCTGTTTCCATGCTACTCATATGATTATCAGTAGGCCTCATTCCCTTGCTGCATGGACCTCACGGGGATACATCACAGCATAGTTGCTGGCTTTATCCATGGCAAACTATTTAAGAGAGCAAGAAAAAGAGGAGAAAGACAGAGAGACAGAGAGAACCTCTGATCAAAGCCACAGTGTATTTATAACCTAATCTTGAAAGTGACATCCCGTCACTTCTGCTGTATTCTAATTGTTACAAGTCCAGCCCATATTCAAGAAATGGAATTCCACAAGAGCATGAAAACAAAGAATCTGGGGTCATTGAGGGCCTCTTATAGTCGACCTACCATAGCTCACCCTTTAGCCTCCAATGATTCCTGTTGCTTTCACATGCAATATATAATCAGCCCCTTTCTAGGACCCCCAAATTTTTATCCCATTATAGCTCAAAGTGAGAAGCTCATCATCTAAATAAAGTCCATGTGGGGAAAGCCTCCTTGAATTTAGTTCTTCTTGATCTGTAGACCTGTGATACTAAAGAGGCCAGTTAATTGCCCCCCACACACCTGAAGCACATAATGATACAGATATGGGACAACTCTATAAACATTGCTGTTGAAAAAGTGGGAAAATAAGCAGCATAAAGGAGTTACTGGTCCAGCACAATTCTGAAATCCAGGTGGTAAATGTTGGAAGTCATCTGATTAAATTCAATGTCTGAGAATAGTCATCCATGACAGTTCCACCCTCTTGGCTGTTGGTTCCACCTTATGAGTTATACTTCTTTTTCCATGAAATATAGCATGTCCTTGAAACAGCAGGTGGATATTGAAATTGTTAAGAGTCCAAACCCCTTTGTTAGAAGTCCAACTACCATTTCCTAGTTCTGTGCAGTTGTATAGGGTATTTGTCTTACTTGTGCTTTGATATTTACCTGCAAACAAGGAATAGTAATACCTTACTCTCAGGGTTATTTCAAGTACCAGGTGAAAAAATGTATGAGTACCACTTACCACGATCCCTGGAAAAGTGCAGTCAATAAATGGGAAAGAGTCCTGGTAATAGTTTGATGATCATCCTCAGGAAACTAAAGGAGAAAGCCTAAACTGTAAAGGTTCCAGCTAATTATTTTCTTCCCTTTTCTCAAATAGTCCCTCCCTCTGACACATAAGTTCAATATTTACCATCATCCTTTCTACAAACTAAACCAAATTTACTTAAAAATCTGATAACTTTGTGTCCCAATTTACATTTGCTTTGGTTTAGAGGACTCTTTTACCTTAATGTGTGGAGACAAGCTGTTGATTTGTAAGAAACACCAATTATCACATTACACTTGTGCTTCACAATTTGCTGAGTCTCTTTAACACATTTGATGAAATCGAGCAAGGCCTGGTGATCCCTCCTGTGTCAGTCGTCAAGTGTCCACGGTACACAGTGTGGCAGAGCTATTTTCAGGGCCATAGAATGTTGCGACTGTGTGTTCGGGGAACATTTTGTTCCTCCCTTTGATTCCTATGTTTTTATTAGTGGTGCAACTGCAAAGGCAATGCTATTGACGTCAGGGCCATAGAATGTTGCGACTGTGTGTTCGGGGAACATTTCGTTCCTCCCTTTGATTCCTATGTTTTTATTAGTGGTGCAACTGCAAAGGCAATGCTATTGACAGTTTTTTTGTGGCCTTGAGAGAAGAGTATGAGTTTTAGTAGCAGTCCAGTATGTCCCTAAACATAAACCATGCTGCATTGATAGTTGCTTTAGCAGCCACTGATCAGCAATAAATGTTAAAAATTAACAAGTTCTTTTTTTGTTTTTCCTAAACCGCCAAATGACTCTAACCATTAAATATATTTTAACAGGAGTTGCTTCTCGACCACAGAGTGGTTCAAAACATTAAACATATTTTTAGAGTATTACTCCTTCCACAGCCTCCAAGTGGTTGTAAACATTAAATACGTTTTATAAAAACTGCTTTTCCAGCTACTGGCAAGATAGCTATAAACATCATTTTTCTTTAAAGTTGCCTTCCAGCTGTGGGACTGTTTTTCCTTATTTGCTCTATTCTATTTATATTTTGTACACAAAAGCAGGCAAGAGGCTACCTTGGCCCAATTGTCTCTTGCTTTATGATAAGTGATCATGGGAGAGCAGTTGCATCTGTATAAAACCCTGCTGGCAAGAGGAGTTTGCTGAGGTTCAATCAGTGGTACTCGTTATACCACATAGATATCAGCTATGTTTTCCAAAATAATTTTTGTTTGTTATTCAGTGTGTAATGTGCTGAGGTATAAAGATAGGCATGCACTAACATTATTATTAAGGAAAATAACTGAGCAACCAGACACTGATGGATTATACCCATCAATCAAGGTGAAAAATTGCATGAAATAAACAAACTAAAAGAAAAATAAAATGGCTGGACTAATAGGTTAATGAGATCTTTAACACAAACATGATGAAGGACTTGAAATCTAGGTTTGAAAATCAATCAGTGTGACAACTGCATGCAGTTCAAAGATAGTGAAGAGTATGTCCTATATAAAGACCCTATCCACAACTTAGTCCAAGAAATGTCATTTTAACCAAATTCACAGTGAAAATCTCATGTATCACCTGATAGAGAATGAATCAGCTCTCTCATTCCAAGTACAGTAATTTATCATCAGGCCAGATAATTAATTAATTACTCAGTAAAATTTTGATTTCTACAGGATTCAAGTATTTTCCAAATCATGTACTATTGTATCTTGCCAAATGTTCTTCTAAGTTCATGTTTAACAGATTCATGTACTAATCAGATACCTATGTGACAGGAACTGTTTTAGGTACTAGGATTAGAAGAATATCAAAAAAGAAAAATCCTTGCTCTCAGGAAGTTTTCGTTCCAAAGGTCTTGTGCAGGGGCAGCAAACTATGTTTTGTGGGCTAAATCAAACATATTACTTTTTATAGGAACACAGTTACACTCATTTATGTATGCATTGTGTAAGGCTGCTTTCACACTGCAATGGCAGAGTTGGCAACAGAGGCCATACATCTTGCAAAGACTAAAGTATTTGCTATCTGCCTTTTTACAGACAAGTATGTTGATCCATTAGGTAGTGGGTTGAGTATTAGAGGGGAGACTGAGATAAGGCCAATGTTTTAAACACACCTTTCAGGGGAAAGAGTGAAAAAAAAAAAAAAAAAAGCAAAAACATGAGAAAAAGAGAAAAGAAGAAATGACAGGACCAGAGTTTTGTAAAAGGAAGAGTGAAAGCAAGTCTCACACTAACATTTTGCAGCATAAGATCAGATGTTCTCACTTAGTGCCTGCTGTTGTTTTGACTTCATTGTAATCACTTAAGCACTATCTTTAAGTGTTAAGGTTCATAGTACAGATTTTTTTTGTTGCTTGAAATGTCCCTGAAATAGTAATTATTTTCACAGCTATGCAGCCTAAGTTTTAAAATTAAAACCAAAATATTATAATTAACCTTGGATTGGGTTAAACATTTTTTCCTTGTCTGCGTTTTTAGGATTCATAAGTTAGTTGCTTTATTGACATCAAAGTAAGTTGAAAAAAAAAATGGAAAATTACTGAAAGCAAATTTTTAAAAACTCACCATACTAATAATTACTACCAAGTAAGTATTACAGGATACTTCCTGAGACAGTAAGATTAGGGCAAAGTTATCAAGGTTGACACTATTTCCATTTTTGACCAAGAAACTGAAAATTGAAATAAAAAATCAGAGGCTATAATTTTACAAATAATTAACAAAAATGGATATCAAAATATGGTGCAAGTTGTTTAATTGGCAAAGGCACCAGAAGAAAAAGGAACATGTCAATTAAACTGTGAGCCATGTTAAGTTTGCCTCTGAGAAAAACATTGTAATTGGATAATTTCATGAAATGCTTTGATGGCAAGAAAGAGCCAAAATATGTTTAGCTACTGTGCAATTCAAATGAAATAAAGAAAGCAATTGGTGGCAGCCTAAATATCCAAAGATTTCATTCATGCCTTTTCTTTCTTTATTTCCCCGTGTTTAATTAAGTATGTGCTATTTGACAGTGAAATGATTCATACTGAAAACACTGTTATCACAAGAATTTAGTGTAAACTTTGCTATAACTTTAGAAAACACAGTTCCATTTTCCTCAAACTTCTAAAAAATATAATTATCATTTCTAAAAGAATTTGTCATCTTCACAGAAATAGTATTTTTTCCTAATTAACATTGTGTCTGTTTAGCTAAAGGACTGAAATAGAAGCTACTCAAACATATGCCTAAGTTTATAATTCCATTGTCAAATATATTCACTCTATGCCTAAGTTTATAATTCCATTGACAAATATATTCACATAGTATTTAAACCAACATCTCTTTTATTTATTATTTTAACTGTTGCCTGTTACTTAGAATACATATCCTAGAATTTTACAGATATTTTACTACCTATATTTCTTACTCTTTTTTGTTTAGAAAAATAATATGGTGTGTACCTAAACTAACAAATGATCTAAATATTCATACAAATGTGATTATAAAGAATTTATTTTCTAATAGGTTTCATCTTTGTACAAATGGTTGTTTAAATATAATGTAAAGAAATTCTACTTTTGTCTTTAAGAATATGGCTTGTTTTGCATCACCATGACAAATCCCCACATTCAGTCACAAAAACCACTTTCTTTACATGTTAATCCCTAAAATAACAGAAGCTGGTTTAACTTAATGGGAGATTTATTATAGTGAAATAGTTGTGAGTATTTTTCCTACAGCAAGAAGATTACTATTTGGTAAATAGCAGGAGATGCAAGTCTTCTAAAGATTCTTTTATGGGTCTACAAGGGTGACTTGTGGAAAGATTCTAATACAGAGCTAGTAAGACAGAGTAGGACAAGGATAATAAGTGTTTGCAGAACTCTGGTCTGAAATAATTGTGCTAATTCTAGAAAGGCAGAATGTTGTAGGGAAAACAAAATGATCCCTGGATTACAAAAGATCTGTATTCAAACTTTGATGAAGAATGGAGGAGTGGTTGGGAAAATGTTTTTTATTTTGTAAAGCTTAGCTGGTAAATACTATTTGTCACTAAAAGTACTGTTGTAAGAAGGGAAAAAAAATACCGTTTGTAAAAAGAAAAAAAGAAACTAAACTCTAGAAGATTTAAATAAATGCTAGTCATTTCTTCCCTTCCTTCAGCAGCTTTTTCTCCTGGGGGTTTTGGATTTAAAGTGAATGTCTTTAATTATTTTTTCTTTTCTATCCTCATCCTTATAATTGTTCCTAATAAATCAGCTAAGAAGAACATTTCTAGAAACATCTCCAAGAACACATTTTTTACAAAAAATAAAATACCACTTTTCTAAAATATTTGAATAGGAACTCAGAAAACATAAATAAGACATTTTTTCTATTCTATCCTCATCCTTATAATTGTTCCTAATAAATCAGCTAAGAAGAACATTTCTAGAAACATCTCCAAGAACACATTTTTAAAAAAAAATAAAATACCACTTTTCTAAAATATTTGAATAGGAACTCAGAAAACATAAATAAGACATAGGCATATAGTATAAGGTGTTACTGCACAAAAATATATCTAGTGGGTGTGAAAAGTAATGGCTTAAGATTGAATTTTTAAAAGGGACCAAACAAACACATTTCTTTCTTCTTTCTTCCAAAATACAATTAAAATGATAAAATATAGTGTTTATAAAGGTAATTGTGGAGCATGGTGTTATAACACCATGGTCAAGGGTTCAGATCTCCATCCGGGCCAGCTGGGGCAGGGGGGGTCGAAGATAACTATGAAGAATTGGGAAGAGTTCTACTAACAGACCAGAGAGTAAGAGATTTCTGAAAGATATAAATCATATCAGAGAGTCTTCTGTTTGGGGCCAGTATAGAATCATGGGTACTAGCTTGTTCACCATAAACAATTATAAACCCAGATAACATTTATGAGGAAACAATTTCCATGTATATGACAATAAGTCATATAAGTTTGTCATGCTTTAGAGAAGGGAAAGACATGAGATAAGTACCACATTTAGCCAGACCATCTGATAAGGGGTACTTTTTCTCCCATGACACAAGTACATGGACTCTTAAGAATAATGAATTGAGAAAAGTGGGTTAAAGCTAGGAACTGCTGAAGTGGCCAGAATGTGTATAGGAAAGGAAAGAGAGGCACAGGGAAGCACTAAAAGAGTCAAAGTAAGGGTTTACTATGGGGTTTCACTAACAGCTGTTCTATGCATGAGCAGGGTTAACCTTTGCAAGCCCTGCTAAAAGCGGATACTGCAGGGAATAGATACCAGTGATAACACAGGAGAGAGAGAGAAGCTAAAGTCATTGACTAGCCACAGGGGAGAGATTTCACTGGACATCTCAGGCATTAAGAAGAAGGGCTATTTCTTTCAGTAAAGTTTATGTCTTATGTCTATGAACAAAAGTGACAGAGATTTTCCTTAACAAATAATAAAACCAGGTATGACAGATTAAAAGGATTTGTCAATAAATTAACAGCTTTCAAAAAACTATGTTAAGGCCCTTTACAAGAAGACAACATCCAGATTTCCTACAATGTATCGTTCAAAATTTCCAGCATTCAATCTGCAGGGAAAATTGATTAATAATCAACAAAAAATAGCAGTCAATAATAACAGACATCATGATGACACAGGTGTTAAAATCAACAGATATAATATGTTTTGAGAGTACTGGAAAGTTTGTCATAATAATAGAGAATAAAAAGAAAATTGTGAATAGTGGACATTCTGAAAAGAAAAAAAGCAAGTGTAATATATACAACAAAAAAGTCACTGGCAGGGCTGCAATCAGATTGCAGCTATTAAAAAAAAGACAAATGACATTGAAAACAGTCCTGGAACTTATGCAATCTCAAGACAGCAAAATGATCGAAATCAAGTAAGAGATTGAGTGACATGAGATGATATCAAGCCATCAAACATACACACAAAGAAAGTCCCAGAAGTATAAGCACCAGAAAATGGGGAAGAAAAAATATTTTTGAACAAATATTTACCAATGTTTCTGAATTTTGATTAAGCATTTTAATGTAGAGATACAGGAACCTCAAACAAAAAACAACACATGTACAAAAGATAAAAAAGCCAATAGTATAATTAAAATGAAATAATTAAAAATATCCATTTAATCTAAGATATGACTAGTAAAGTGAAGAAAAGAATAACAACTACAACAAAACAAAAAACAGTAAACAAATATCAACATAGTAGATATAACCACAATCATATCAATGACTACATGTAAACTCACTAAACACTTGTATTAGTTTGCTAAGGTTACTGTAAGAAAGTACCACAAACTGGATGACTTAAACAACAAAAATGTATATCTTAACTTCTGGGGATAAAGGTCTTCTGAGGGTGATGAGAGACAATCTGTTCTAGACATCTCTCCTTGGATTATAGAAAACTGTCTTTATTGTTACAAGGTGTTCTTTCTGTTGCCATGTTTGTATCCAAATTTCCCCTCTTTATAAGGACACCAGTCACAATGGATGAGGGACCATCCTAATGACCTCATCTTAACTTGATTACCTCTATAAAGATCCTATTTCCAAATAAAATGACATTTTTAAGTTAGGATTCCAACTCTTCTTTTAGGGGAATATTATTCAACCCAAAGTACACTCAAATTAAGAGTTAGTAATTTTCAGACTGGATTTTAAAAAAGGTCAAAACTGTATGCTGTTGTAAAGCTACTCAACCACGCCAGTTGTTGGGTTCTTTTACCTGCCCATAATCCTGCCAACTGGGCCAATTGTCGAGCTAAGGCTAGGTCTGGAGCTCACAGACCCCTCAAGCCCGTTTATAGACTGGGTCACAAAACTTCACATGCCAGAGTGGGTCCCCAGACATCTCACACGCCAGGCTGGGCCACTAGACCCCTTACACACAGGTCTATGAGCTAGGTAACCAGCCAACAGGTCCTTGGAAGCCATAGGTTGGAAAGCATGGCTGCGCCACATGGATGCCTGTCTGCCTGCTTCACTAAAACTCTCTTTCCCTTTCTCTCTCCCTCTCTCTCTCTCTCTTTCTCTGAAGAACACAGAATAGCAACAAAACTAAAAAGATAGATTGGAGCACATGAGCACTAACTCCACTCACAGACACACATACAATTTGCTTAAAAAGGATGTGCTAAAACCACACCCAACTGGACCCAAGGCTAGGGCCCTGACCAAACTATTCTATTTTCCCAACAGCT
The DNA here is from genome assembly GCF_000696425.1 of Galeopterus variegatus. Lineage (NCBI taxonomy): Eukaryota > Metazoa > Chordata > Mammalia > Dermoptera > Cynocephalidae > Galeopterus > Galeopterus variegatus. The sequence continues at coordinate 63,469 of NW_007732541.1, read as the reverse complement.
GTCTACTGTGATTCACTTTAAACAACAAAAATTATCTTGAAGACTAAAATAGTTTGAAAATAAAAGGAAATGGAGAAAGATATACCATAAAAACATTAAGCATAAGAAAGTTGAGGTAGTTTGCTAATACCAAAGTGGCATTCAAAACAAGATAAATTACCAGACATGAAAAAATAAAAAAAATTAAAAAATCTGCCTGATACAAGCAATACTCAGGAATGTCAGAAATTGAAAACATCATTGCCAAAATAAAAACGTAGTTAATAGGCTAAATACTATAAAAGACAAAGCTGATGTCAAAAGATCATCCCACGGGCCAGGCCAGTGGCTCACTTGGGAGAGTGCTGCGCTGGGAGCGCAGTGGCGCTCCCTCTGCGGGTTCTGATCCTGTATAGGAATGGCCGGTGTGCTCACTGGCTGAGTGCGGTGCCGGCGACACCACGCCAAGGGTTGCGATCCCCTTACCGGTCACGAAAAAGGAAAAAAAAAAAAAAAAAGATCATCCCACAATCTGAACTGTTGAGGAGAAAAAATAATTATATAATAAGTGTGAGAGAAACTGTTTAATAGACATATCTTCTAAGATGACAAGGATTATTATTTTAAAGGTGCCAACATTTCCAGTTTATTAATTTTAGTACATTTCTAACCAAAATTATTTCATTCTGTGTTCTTATACTTGCCTTTATTTTCTATCTTTTTACCTCTCCATAATGAACTGTAAATAATTTCTCCTTACTTATATTCCAGTATATTAATGTCTAATCTACAAGTAAATTATCTCTGATTTTTTTAAGTTCAAGCAATTATATTTGTATTTTTAAAATTTTATATTTATTTCATCTACAATCTAATATTTTCATAGTTTTTTGTTTGTAATTATTTTAAGCTTTTTACTAGATTTAGAAATTTTAAATTTGAAAACTTAAGAATAGTAAAATCTTTATTATCTGCATTTAATATCATCCAATGTTTGAAGTGTTTAAGGGTTTAGTTATGTTCTTTGTTGTTGTTGATTCTAGCTTTTTTTGCCTTGTTTCATTTTGTTCTCTCAGAATACTGTAAGATTTAGGTGGAGGATATCTTTATAAAGGGTTTGAATTTGCTTCTCCCTAACACCTGGGGCCATACAGAGATGGGCTATCTTAAACAAAGTTTAAGTCTTGAAATTATCTGGGCCACACAGACACACAAACCCTAGTAGTACATCAGAGGTAGGACTGTGTTCTATCTGGTTCATGTTATTTTGAGGTTATAGGTGATTTCAATCTTTTTGGAGGAGGGCTATTGTTAAATTTCTTGACATATATTAGTCTTGGGTTTTGATTTCTTTTTCATTCACCCTAAGATTGTCAAAATAGGTATTCATATTTGCAGCGATCAGCAATTTGCAGCTGGGAAAGTAATACTCTTAACTCTTTGGGTTCTTTTCAAAGTTGGTTTGATAACTCATTAAAATCTTACAAGCTGTCAATGGTTTTTAAATGATGTTTTAAATTGTACAATAACTAGTATTGTTTTAGTTTTATTTCAGTAGGAAGTATAGTCCAAAAACTTATTCACCATTACTGGAAAATAAAATATCTGCCTATTCAAATATGCAACACATATGAAAATTTGTCTTTTTCTAATTAATTTTATCTTAGAACTCATTTTTGAACGTCCATTTTATGAGAAAAGAAATTGGCATTTGATAAAGCCCGTGTTAGCTCCACAAATCTCTACCTGAATGACCACAGGCAAATGATTTGACATTTATTTGCAAGTGCCTATTTTCGATTTGTAAAATGGGGATATTTAATTGGACTCTATATGGATTAATGAAATTAATGTATAAAAATATAACGTAGTACCTGAAAATAATAGAAAGTCAATAGTTAGCTCTCTCAGGCTTCCTATCTAACAATAAAGTTCTCAGATGTGAACTTCACAAGGGAACACACGGTATAACCACTCTTCTCAATAACACAAATTGCATTTGTGGATCTTCTGGGGCAAGTACTTCTCCCAAACAAATCAAACCATGTCACTCATACAATTTTCTTCTGTCTTTTACAAATTTCCGTTATTCTCCTGTTGATTTTACATTTAATGGAGGATAAATTCTTTGTTCACAATCATAATTAAATAGTACCTCGGGAATAAAAGCTACTGAGACAAACCAACCCTCAACTCAATTAAGAACTGATGTCTCGTTCCCTCTTCCAGAGTTATATTAGTTGTTTCACCAGTAGTAAAATCCCTCTTGTTTGACAATAATAAAAAAAAAAGGCAGACAGATGCTCTGAGAGTTAAAAGCAATACACAGACTTTCAGAATAAAGTCTCACTTCTGTCTTGTAACTTGTGCACATACATCTTTTTAAAGAGTACTTAATTTGTGAATAAAGTTGCACTAATGTGGTAACTGGGAAGCCATGTACTTTTCTCCCCAATGTGAAAGGCAGTATAGGTTAACAATTAGTTGTCCTCATTTTTGAATAATGATTTAACATTAATTTAGATATCAAAGTGTGTTCACACACACTGTAGGATGGAACTGGGAAAATAAAGCACACATGCTCACACACATGCAGAAGAAATATGCAACGTCTAATTTTAACCTCACTGACAGGAGGAATAGTCCCCATAATTACAAAAATAAAAATAAAAAATCCTAAGAGGTTTTGATTAGCTAACTTTTGTAGTTAAGCAGATATTTTGTTGCCAATCAATGTGCCAGAACCAAAATTAGAGCAATGAAAATAGTTGCCATTATCATCACTAAGTTATAAAAATAATATTTATGTGTGCAACAGTATTATCTATCGAGTTTGATTAAATGATATGCTGCTGAAAACAGGATGGAGGTAGATCTTATTTTATATCTATGAATTATTTTTCATTTGTGTCATCTTAAGGGATGACAATTATTAGATTATTATTAGATTATTATGATTTTTCCATAGATAGAGTCTGACAAATATCAAATTGTGGCTTTTATTGTCTCTAAGAAACCAAATGTCTCCAATGACTGATTTTTATTCTTAAATTTAGTAAATATAATGTGTATCTATGCATACAATATCAGACCTGTGGATTCCAAACCATAAAAGAATTAGTGGTGGAGACTTGACAAAGTCAACATTTCAAAAGCTTTTTAAAAGCATTATTACACCGTAGTAGGAAAGCCATGCATAAAGCAGCTTTTCAACCACTCCATTACAAACTACATCTCTACAAATTTTTTTCTACTTTCATTTGAAACTAAAATTGGAAGTGCTAAGAGAATTCTCTCCTCCTCTCCTGTCCTCTCCTCTCCTTTTTCATTCCCATCTAGTATCAGTCATACCTGACCACGGATTTTAAAGGATACAGTCTGCCTCGCTTCTCAGAGGTACAAATACACTCCAATATGTTTTTTTTTTTTTTTTTTTTTTTTTTTTTTTACTCATGTGTTTAATGAAAGCATTGAATCCTCCAATAAAATGTAGTTTAGTATTTCTCAGGGCTTTCATCCCATCTCACAGCATGTGGTCTCCTAGTATGCACACACACGCTGACTGTCCAAGAACTTCTGGAAATATCATTCTGAAAGAGTTCATGAGGTGTGGATGTTCATGATCACAACAACTGGGAAAGAAGATTGGATAGAAAAGTAGCTTCTAGCTCCCATTCATTATCACTGTTGTAGACCGGTTCTCCAGCACTGTGCTGCCATGATGCTCTGGCTCTCTAACCTGCCAATATTTTTATCTCCATCTCACATCCTCATAAGAATGCCACCAGGCCAGATGCCTGTGATTTGGAAAGAATCTAGTTCCATTTGTAGATTCCAAAGCAGCCTTCCTCTCAGCATCATGAAGGTCCCTAGATTAAGATAATATTATACTCCATCTCATATTCTCTACCTCCCAACTTGAGCTCCCAAAGTAAAGCCTAAATAAGACTCTCAATCCCCAGTCACTCTTTGAACAATTGTAAGACCAAACACTTAATTGGTGGTAACTAATCTAAGTGGCCTTAATGTAAGTCCTCTAGAACTATTATTATTCCCATCTTCCAGATGAGAAAACTCAACGACAAAGGGATTTCATAACCTGCCCGAAGATACATAATGGTAGAGGAAACGATAATGGACCCTGACCATTCTGAGCCTGAATGTTGCTGCTTAGCCTCTCCTCTCTGATGCTTTGCCATTGTCTTTTCCTGCTGGCTCAGCTCAAACAGAGATAAACCAATCCACTCCAAAAGCTTTTCAAACTTTAGTGGAGGTGGACTTGGGGTTGGTGCTGAGGAACTTTCCCTCACTGAAGTCTTCGTGTTTTTTAAGCAAATTGGTCCACTCTCTTTATGTGAGAGACAGGTTCTTCCTCCTCCCAGGACAAAGAGCTTAAGCACCATCATTTGCATAACTATGAAAGTGCAGCGAAGTGCTTTCTTTCTTATCAAGGAAATCTGCTCCAAAGAGCAGATTTTTTTTTTTTTTTTTTTTTTTTTTTTAGCATAGAGAAATGGCTGGTATGTGTTTTGTTTATTTTTACTTTGCATATGAATATATTTAATTGAGTTTTAACATGTAAAGTTGAACTAGAAATGGAAATTATGAAGTTATTTCAGAAAGAAAGAAGGTAGACGGTTTATAAATATTAACACTCTTTTTAATGAAATGATTGTAGCTGTTGCTAGTGATACCAATCATATTGAAGACAATTTTATTTTTATGAATGGCAATGCAAATGTGAAATATAAAATATTTAGAAATATTACTTTATTTAATTACTTTATTTGTGGTGCCACTATATTAATATAGCCTCACCTGCATTTTTAAATTAATATTTACCTGTTATGTCTTTACCTCTACTTTTACTCTCATCTTAGCTATGTCATACTTGTAGTTAGTTTCACATGGCCAGAATATTGTGGCTCAAATGGTTTTTTGTTTTGTCTTGTTTTGTCTACTCTACCAACCTCTGTATTTTGGGGGGTTTATTTAGACCACATACATTTATGGTAACGGTTGATAATTTATAGTTTAAGCCTACCATTTTGTCATTTGTTTCTGTTTATTTACTAAGTTTCTCATTCTTCTGTCCTTTTGCTTTTCTACAGGTTAAATGAACACTCTAAGATTCCACCTTTATTAATAATATTTTTAAGTACACTTTTTTTTTTTTTTTTTTTTTTAGTTTTCTTAGTTGCTCTGGTTAAAAGAGTATACGTATGTAACTTATCACAGCCTACTGTTAATGATATTTTACCACTTTGAGAGAAGTGTAGAAAGCTTACTTCTATGTGGGTCTCTTTATCCTTCCTACTTTTAAAATATAATTATGTGAAATATCTCCTCCATATTCTCTGATCACCTCATCATACAGGGCAAAAATTTTTGCTTCAACTGTTAAAAATGATTTATTAAGATCATGAGAAATGTGATATAAATTATATTTACCCTTATTTTTAGTCATTTGAATGAGTATTCCAACACTTCTTTTTTTTTATTATTTCTTTTCTGTTTACAGAAATCTGCCATTCCTTGAGGGTAGGTTTGCTAGCTGCACATTCTCTTTGTTTTCTTCATTTAACAATGTCTCTATTTCTAACAATGTCCTTTAGTCCTTGAAGAATACTATTGCTGGGTATAAAATTCACAGTTTATATTTCTTTTCTTTCCATACTTCAAAAATATTGTCTACTTTTTTCTAGCCTTTGTGGTTTTAGATGAAAAACCTCTTGTTTATATTATTTTATAAGAAATGTGTCATTTTTCTGCATCTGATTTCAAGATTTTTTATCATTCACTTTCAGAAGTTGAATTATGATGGGTCTTGACATATTTGGGGTTTGTTCTGTATCATGAATGTTTAGGTTTATGTCTTCTGCCGAATTTGGAAAGGTTTCAGTCATTATTTTTGAGTACTTGTACAGTCATACACCTGCTCTCCTCTCCCATGGAGATGGTAATAAATGTCAGCTCTTTTGTTATTGTCCTATATAGTTCCCTGAGATTTCATTTATATGTTTGTTTGTTTGTTTATTTATTTTATTTTGGTGAATTTTCTGTTTGTTCAGAATGAGTAAATTCTTTTGGTATGTCTTCAAGTTCACTGATTCTATCTTCTCCTGTATCCACTCTACTTTTGTGCCCATCCACTGAGAGTATTGTTTCTATTTTTGCATTTTCATTTTTTAGTTTTATAATTTCCATTTGGTTATTACTTTCTATAACTTCTAAATCATTGTTGATTTTTTTTAAATTTTTGTTCAAACAGAATTTTTAACTTTTTATTTAAAAACTTTTATGATGGTTTTTTAAATGTCTTTGTCATATGATTTCAACCTTTACTTCATCTCTGTGTTGGTATTTGCTTATTGTCTTTTCTCATTCAGACTGTGATTTTCTTAGTTCATTTTGTGACAAGTGATTTTTATTGTATCTTAGATACTTTTAATACTATATAATGAAACTCTTGATTATCTTTAATCTTTTTTTTAGCAGATGGTCCCCTATTGATGTGTAGCACAATGGCTGGGTAGGTGTTCATGCTCAACTTCCTGCTGGGACCTACTAACACCACCTTACCAAAAGTGGGGTGCCTGACTCACACTTCCTCATTGCAAACTGGTGAGGTGGAAATTTAGCTTCTCCCTCAACTTACTGGCAACTTTGTAGCAAAAGTGGGTTACTGACTTATATATCTTTGCTGCTTTCAAATGAGGATATAAGCTCAGTTCCCTGATGTGCTCCACCGACACCAAGGAGGGAGAAGTGGGTGCTGACACATCACTGTGTTGCTTCCAAAGGGTGGGGTGGAGAAAAGCTATGCAAGAATCTGGCCTGACAATCAGAGAGCCTACTATAAGTTTGCTTTTGTAGTAGTTATTATCCTCATGGCTCAAATAATCCATGCCAATCTATCTCTATGGAATATATGAGAGATAGTTTTGTATATTTGTTCAAGAAGTAGACTCTGTGTCATGGTTTGAATCTTAGTTTCATATTAAATTATTAACATATTTTTAATTACACAAAATCTGCAGATGCAGAACTAGCTGCATCTCCCATCTGTGTCTCAAATTTCTTGTCTTTAAAATAGGAGTGTTGAATATTCACAATGAGGTTATCAGAAATTAAGAACTTAATATAAGCAAAATATTTCATACAGTGCCTGGCAAGTTGTTAAATTTCTTTAGATGTTAGGTTTAGTTATATATATGGTGACATATATCCATTTTTGCTGAAGGCAGTAATATTTTCATTGTTGTCTCTACATAATTATAAATATTGCCCTTGTTAACTCTCAAAAGAGTCCCAAGTTCAGACAAAACATTCAGTTTTAGAAAAAACATTATATAATTTTCTTATAGTTTTTATTTCTAAATTATATAAAAATTATTAATTTAATCTGTCCTTCAAAATTCTTTAACTTTCTTTATAGCATCAGCATTCTTTCTTTTGTTGAATACAGTATGAACAAATCTATTCAATGACTATTTTGAACAGTGAATTGGAACAGAAATATGCAGTTCAATTTGCTCTTGATATAAACCAGACAGATTTTTTGCTATTGTAGAAACACTAAAGTGATAGCCAGGAGAAATAAATACATAAATATGTTTATAATAGTGTTTCTTTTATTTCTAACACAGGTACTAATACAATTAAAGCACTATGTGGCCCGGTTTTCTCCTTAATAAGAGGACAATTTTGGACCAGATAATCTGTAAATATTTCTCTGCAATGTGATTCTGAATAGATAGACATCTAAATTGATATAGACATTGTGTTAATCCATCTCTGTTGCTTATAACAAAAATACCTGAAACTGGGTAATTTGTAGAGAAACAATCTTTATTGCTTACAGTTTCAGAGGTTGGGAAGTCCAAAACCCAGGGAACACCTCTGGTTAGGGCCTTATTAGTGGTGACTTTATAAAGTGACACAAGGTGTCACATGGCAGATGGCTAAACAAGAGATAGCTAAGCTTCTCTATTGCCCTCTATTTAAAGACATTAGAACCAGACTCATTACTCCATGAATGGATCAATCCATTCATAAGGGCGTAGTCTTCACAATCTAATCACCTCTTCAAGGCCCCACCTTTCAATTTCCATAATAGGATTCCCTACCCTCTTAACACTGTCACAATAGGGGTTAAGCTTTAAACATGAATATTTGGGGGACACAATTGAATCTATAGCACACATATAGATGTAGATATGGATACAAGCATGGATAAAAATATGAATATGGGTCTTAACTTTAAGATCTTGTCTTTTTATAACTAACTTATTTTCATTGCTGGATTTATGGGTGTGTGAACTGCATATTTGCATGGGCCCTGCATTTTGCTAATTTCTGTTGTTACCACTACAAAGTTTTTAAATATTTTCTGAACAAGGTGTTTTATATTTTAATTTTGCACTGAACACTGCAGATTTTGAAGCTGGTCCTGTTAATTTGTTGATGAAACTTCTCTTTAGAAAACTGCCTAATTAATAAGGCAATGATTAAGAAAATAATTTATGCAGCTAATTATTAAATTTTGCATAGCAGCCCTAGCAATATTAACGCCACGGTGTTTTGAATAAGTCGAAATTTTAATTGATTAAAACTTTAGGTTCACTTCTTTTTATTCACCAATATTGGGGAAAAGTATCACACACACACAAAATTACTATCTGGAAAAAAATAAAGTCAACTTTGGATTTAAGACATGTCAGTAATTTAAATTAAATATTACAGAAATAAATCTACTTAAATTTTAACTGTAAGCTTTTCTTTTAGTTATCCCTAAATAGAAGAAAGTGTATATTGTATAAAGAAATATATAGACTTTCTGTTCCATGTGTCTCTCCCATCAGTCAATGCCAACTCACTAGAAGTCATCTAGGAATTTGACATTTTAGAGGGATTATGCATTGCGTTTACTCTTGTGTTTTTTTCAGGCTAGTGCAACAATTCACAAATAAATCATACTTAAACTTCCAAATAAAAGACACCAGTAAACAACAAAAATGCAAATTACATTGCTAGTATTGTGCAAAATGTTTTAGAATTTTGAATGTGTGTTTGTGTATATATATATATATATATATATGCACATATACATATATACATTTATACATAAATCTATACATATACAGCTACATACATTCTCAAAATTTCTCTTGATAGAAAAGCTCAACTATAAGATAGTAATAGAACACTAGTTAAATACAATTAAAAATTTTAAAAAATTAGGTAAGAGTGAGAAAATCTAGATTTAAATATATTTCTATATATCTATGTATATATAGTTAGAAAAGTATTATATATACATGAATATATATGTGTATTAGTCTTATACTGGCTAGAACACAAACTCAGTAGATTAAAACAATGCAAATCACACAGTTCTGCAGGTCTAAAATGGACCTATGGGTTAAAGGCAATTGCACTATTATCCTGAGGCCACCTGCATTCCCTGCTATGGCCCCATTCTTCATCTTGAAATCCCATCACTTTAGCCTCTGCTTTCATGTTGCATCTTCTTTCTAACTCTAATCCTTCTTGTCAATCTTACAGGAACCCTCCTGTGATTATACTGGGCCTACGCAAATAACCCAGGTTAATCTTCACATCTCAAGATACTTAAATGATTATATGTGCAACATCCCTTTGCTGTGTTAGGTACCATATTCACAGGTTCCAGGTACTAGGATGTGGACATTTGGGAAAGCCATTATTCTTTCTAACACAAAGACCTCTTCAATGTCCATATTTGAAAGCAAAATACTCTTCCAAAGAAGGAAGATTCGGATATGAGACCAGTCACGCCAATCTCCATAGTGAAACTTAAGGATGGTTACATACTTCACTCTCATTCTGTGTGGAGAGATTTTACAATTAATTCTTTTTCCATTGTATATTTGACACTTTTTACATATCTGTCACTTAATATTCTCTCTTACTTTGAAGTCAAAGAACAGAAACCAGTTTGCCAAATATACAGCTAATCTAAAAGTTTTGCTCCAAGGAGTTCTTAGAATTCAACCACATCTAAGTACACGATTATCGAGTTAAGCATGATCAGTGGAACAAATTTTGAGTTGAGTTTCTTGATGGGAATAAACAGTCATGTATTTTGTATTTAATACAGTAAATTTGTATTTACACATAATTGACAAATTATTAATAATTTGAAACTTCTGGGCTCAAAATTTTTTAAAAAAATAATTTTTCATAGAATGAAAGGTGACTTTTTTATTTAAATAGGCATGCTAATTAAGTGACATTAAACTCTATCTTTTCATAAATGTTGAACATCTCAGAAACCATTATCTTGTTCTAAAAATTGTTAAGCAAGGTGCATTTCATTTTCGTATTTACATAGTTAAGTTATTTCACATTTTTCTTTTAGGGATTATGTTGCTCTCCTAAAGTTTGCCTTTGGCTGGAGTCAGTTGCCTGCAAATTTTTACCTACAGATAGTCATAGAGAGATATTGCAAATTAATGCTGCTTCTGGTGACTAAAATAACTTGAAGCTAGCTTGCAGGCAGCAGTGAATATTAAAATTGGTGTACTAAAGTTCATTTTAGAGCTTCAGTCCTGTTTGAAGTAAAGAGAATATTTGAAACTGGGAAGTTTTAAGACTGACTGTCTCATGAGCATAAAAGATTTCAAATGCAAACATAGCTTTAAAGAAAGTTTACAAACTCTGGACTTTATGTTATAATCTCAGATGGATAATCTTTTTAAAAATAAATGTAAAGGATAGGAGAGAGAGACAGAGTGAAAGGCAGCAACAGAGACATTGTTCAAATGTCCACTTGCAAAGGGAGAGAACATATCTTGGAGTACAAAGTGGAGTGGGGAAGAAAGGGGGAAGGGAAGGAGGTTGGGGATAATTGGGTGGGGGACATGGGGTAGAATCGCAATTTATGGTAATGTTCATGCTGCCAGTATGGATCTGGCCTTCACATCTTGAGCATGAGGAGTGACAATCAGCTTTGTATTTCATGAATATTCATAACCAATTGAATGAATGAATGAATGAATGTAAAACAAAAACAAAAACATTGTTTGACCATTGCATTTGGATTTTCTAGTAATGTGTTTAAGTTTATAGTACATGAAGTAACTTTGTACAATCAGATTTACACAAATCACTTTCTGAAATAAAGTAGATTTAATTGGATACTAAACTGATTTCTGAAAGCCTAATTGTTCTAGGGGGAGGGGAGTTGGGGTGTTGAAGATAGGTCACTGTAATAAAATCAACTATTTTTTTGTAATAGTTGTGAAGTTCACAAATTAGGTGAAATAAACCTCACAATAATTTTTTGCATATGGAAACGATTTAGTTATATTCTGACATTTAGGACAAATAAATATAAATTGCAAACATTTCATTTTTGCTAAAAAATTGTGAAAATTAAATTAACACATTTTAAGCAAAAGGGTGCATATAATCTTTCCAGGATGATATTCAAAGTCGAAAGGAATTTTGGCAAATTTTAGGAAGTTGAGACTTGCTTTTAATAAAGCATAGCTGTTTATACAGCTTTTTATATATATATATATATACATTATATTTGTATATTTGGTCATCTTGAGTACACAATGAATTTTTTTTCCAATTATTTTTTTCTTAGAAAATTTGTAATCAGTAAGAGTATTAAATAAAAACTGCCACAACGTTTCCGAAGAAGAAATAGTCTCATAAGTACTTAGCTAAATAGGTATTCAGATTTTCAGAGTTAAAATCACAAACACATACTCTAGTCTCTTTATTCATTTTATGTTAAATATGGCTATCCACGAACAGTGATTATTGAACATTTTCTTATAACCCCCTCTTTGTATATTTTAGTAACTGAGATGCATTATTTGTGGTTATTACCAAAATAGTTCCTAGTAAATTGAAACATTTTCTTTTAAGATAAAAGCAAAATGTTTTTCTTTTAATAGGGAAAAATAAGTAAATAAATTTAAGTATCTGTTCAATTAAAAGAAATTGAAAAAAAATGTTAAATTTAATTGTAGCTCTGTTGTATATGGAAACTGTATTAAAAATATATTTTGCCAAAATTTATATTGTTTTAATCAAATATTTGAATGTATTACCTTACTGGCATTTTAAAAGTATGATCATCCTGTATGCTTGTGAAGATTCAGAATATATAATAAAATGCAAAGGGCAACTAAGTTTTCTATTTTTTTATATATTATATGTTCAAATTTTTTTTTCTACAAGCTTATATGTGTACAGAATATATGCCAACCAGCTATGTATCATATTTATCATTTGCTACAACTTTTATTAAATTGTACATATCATTTACACTACATATGTTTTTCTTGTCAGTACATATACAGCTAACTGATTTTTTAGAAGGCTGCATATTTTCTACAGCATGGATATACTGTACTTTATTTATCTATGTCCCTATTAAGGAATGATTAAGTTGCTTTTAGGTTTCATTGCTATAATTAGTGTCTCAGTGAACGGCTTTCAAAATCTTTGTGCCCATGTAAGAATTAAAATACATTCTGTCCATCTGGAAGTGTAATATTTAGAATGCATTTTCAGTTGGGTGGATATTTCAAAACAGCCCTGAAATTTTGAAAGTATTCTTACTCACTGGACTGCTTCCCTTTCAAACCTGGTGGAAAGAGAGAAGGAAATTGAGAGAGAAGAGAGTGAAGAAAAAATGGCTATGTCCTGGGATCCTGAAAATGACTTGTGAGAAGAAACAGATCAGGGAGAAAAAGCAAAAATTGGAGAAGAAATGTAGTTGGCAAGAATTAAAGTTACAGCTGTGTCAGATTTTGAACTGATACTTTCTTCCTCACATAACAGCTAAATGTGTAGTTAAACCTATTAAGAGAGAGACCGTCTTTGCCAGTGTTGGAATCTTTACTATATGTCCAAGTTAGGTACCTCTCATTCAAAAAGTGGCTACGGATGACTCAAAATATGGAAACAAAAAGAATTGTTCTAGAACTACAGTTTAAACACTTTGAGAATCATCAACCTTTGCCAGCCCAATAGGTTTCAAAGGAAGGAATTTCCTTGTTTGATGGTATTTATTAACACAAATAGTGGCAGTAAACATTTGAGTACATACTCACTAAGGCCCAGGTCCTGTGTCTATATTACCTAATCCTTCATAGATCCTAGGGGGGTTGCGATTTTTCCTCCATTTGTCATTGACTACAAAGATCTTAAGGTCCCCAATAAATCATATCTCCTCTCCTCTGTCCAAATCTAGAACCGATTGAAAGAAGTGGACGAGAATCAGTCTTATTGACCCCAAAGTAACAGATACGTTACTGGAAAATGTTGAGATGGAGAATCTGACTGAAGTTTCTCATGTTGGTAATACTTCATCCCAGAATTAAACAATCTCATGCACTCAGGCTCTGCCAGGTCAGAGTCCTGCACACTGAAAGAGAGCCTATGGACTTGTCTCATGGCAGAGCTCACTGCACAAACACTGTTGTTTAAACCACCATTTGTCTCATTACTAGCAAATGTGAGCATCTCTGCATATGCTTTTGATATATCTGAGTATCTCGTCTATGGCCTACTTTCATTTGCTATTTTGCTCTCGATTTACTTGCTGAATTTCAGGAGAATATATATATATATATATTCTAGAAATTAGTGCTCTGTCAATTTTAGTCATCACAAATTTCTTCTTACAAACTATTATATAATAAATGTGTTCTCAGTGTTATTTGACAAAGAAATATTCTTAATTTTACTATTATGAAATTATACACTTCTCACCTAATAGAGTGCACTTTGGAGATCTTGCTTAAAAAAAACTTCGTATGCTGGATATTTATTAATTAATTTAGGTCACAGGCACTTTCTTGGGGAACAGGGGACATGAAGTCAGACTTTCTTGAGTCAGGACAACTGAGAGAAAGTTGCACAAAAGAATGTATAATCTATTAGGTTTCAACAAAAAAAACTGTCAGAGGGAAAATAAAAAGTACGTTGCACAAAAGAAAAATCATAGTACTGTTAAAAAAGTAAGATTCTCCTACCAGAAAATGTGGTAGCCTAATGAGTAGAGACTCATAAATGTCCAATACAAGAACAAAACCAAATTTGGAGAAATACAAACATTTCAAGAATGTGTGAATAAAGAAGAGTGAGAAATAAAGATTGTGATGGAAAACACTGGAAGAGAGAGGGCTCAGTGAGTCAGGGTATTTCAATGTTTTGAAAATACCCTCTGCACGATCTGCCCACAGGGATCATGCAGTGTCATCTTTGTATTATATCCACTCAGCATTTCCTAGAATGGGAAATTTTTCTCATCTGGGCTCTTGTACCCTTGGCTTATTTGTCTGCTTGGGATATATTTTACTTTTCTTCCTCCAGCAAGCTTGCCTTTACCTATACTGAACTGGTTGGGTGTCATTCCTACATTTTTCATATTACACTGTACTTATCACATGGGCACAGCTGTAGTTTCATTGTGATCGTACCCAGTATCTCCTCTGCCAGGTGGTAAACTTTTTGAAGGCAGGTGCCATATTTGTCTTCATGACCTCTATATATCAGCACAGGGTCTGGCAAATAAAGGTCAAAATTTATCTTATCTGTGAATTAGTTAAATTAACCTCAACTAGCATAAAAGAGTATTCATTAAATTTACCCATGACCGTCAGGTGCTCCACTGAGCAGAAGAGAGAGATGAGCTGCCAGGTGTTCAGGAAGGTGATTAAGAAAGACATTAGGTCAAAATGACAGGAAAAATCAAACCCTTCTTTAAGACTAAACTGGAGAAAGCACCAGCTACCCCTCAATCTACTTTTCCCCCATGAAACAGCAGGCTCGATGGTCAGGTGGATCAGCACATGTGCGGGGCTATCTCACTACCAAGGGAACCCTGAACAAACGGCTCCTGCAGTTTTATGGAAGGGAGGAAGAGCTGAGAGTGGAAAAGTACTGAGCACTGAATCAGAGTAGAAAAAATTGTCTTCAAGTTTCCTCCCCTCTCCCTGAAAAGGAGATCTCTGGTAAACATGCCTGAGAAGCAATCTATCAAAGGCCCCCAGTAAAGAGGCATCTGAGTAAAAGCACAGGGCTAGGAATGCAGACCTGTGTAGGAGAGTAGCCGTGCCACCCTTTGGCTGCAACTCCCTTCAGAGGACTGTGCTCCGGTGTAGGGAGGGCAGCTTTCCACTGTGGGTCCTACTAAGCAAAACCTTTGTAGTTGTCTATGGTTGGACCAGAAAAAGCACATATAGGATTTAGTCTGGAGCTGGATTCTTCATCCACTACTGCTCCTTTTGTAGTCTCTGTCTTGGTTAATGACGCCTGATAGCATGATCAAGAAATTCAGAAATAATTTTAGACATCGTTTTTGTTGTTTTTGTTTTTGCCCTGAAAACTATATCCAATCAACCTTTAGTTACTTTCTTTAACTTTTTTTTTTTTCTGACCCTACAGCTTCCTGCATAGTTTAGGGTCTAAATCATCTTTAACCTGGTCTATTGTAACAATATTATAAGTTCTTTCCCTTCTCATTGGCTATACCATCATTCAGATACAGGACATTGCTTTGCAATCCAAAAAGCAAATATATTCACATTACTTTCTTCCTTAAAATACTTTTTATTTTCTAGAGTAAAATCCCTTTTGCATATCATATAAGGCCTTTATGACCTGACCCTTAGGACTTCTATGATTCTATGATATTGCCTTGTCGTGCACATATATCATTACTTTGCAATCCTGAGAACTCCCTGGATTGTTTTTGTGACACCAGGGCATGCTTTTAATTTCCTTTGCTAAAACAGTTCTTTCTATCCATATACCAATTGATTACCATAATACTCTAAGTACGCTATTGATATGTATCTCCTTTGCTAAGATTTTCCTGACACCAATTGTTTTAGTCCATTTTGTGTTGCTATAACAGGATACGTGAGACTGGGTAATTTATAAAGAAAAGAGGTTTATTTGGCTTACGATTCTGGGACGGTTGCATCTGGCATGGGCCTTGGGCTGCTTCTACTTATGGCGGAAAGTGGCAGGCAGCCGGCAGGTACAAGCAGATCACATGGCGAGAGGAAGCAAGAGACAGGCGAAAGAGAGAGGAGGTGCCAGGGTCCTATAAACAATCAGCTCTCGCAGGAACTAATAGAGCGAGAACTCACTCATGACTCCCCCCTCCCCAGAAAAAGCATTAATCCATTCATGCAGAATCCACCCCCATAACTCAATCAGTTTCCAACACTGCCACATTGGAGATCAAATTTCCACATGAGTTTTGGAGGGGACAACACATCCAAACTCCATCACCAACATAAACAGGTTTTACATACTTTACTTTCTCCTTTTTTTGTCCCTCTGTAATATGCATACCTCAATCTCAGAGCTTATCAGAGTTTCTAGATATTATTTGTTTAGATGACTTCATTCTTTATGCTTCTTAAAAGGCTTAAGCTGTATGCTTTATTTGTCTTTGTATGCCTATCATATATCACATTGGCGGAGACAAAGTATATACTTCATACATGTCTGTTAAATTAATAAGTAAAAAATGAAAAGAAATAGATGAATGAATGAATGAAAGGGCGTAGAATGTATGAGGGATTTAAAACTACTTAAATATTTTCTCTTAATTCAAAAATGTGTGAGAAAAAAGTCAAGGAGAAAATGTAACAGTTTTACCAGAAATGCATTAGTTTAACCCAGAATCATTTTTCACTGGTCTGCCCTTTCATATTTGTAAAGCTTTATGCAGTAAAAGTTTGACATGACTGCATAACCATGACTGAACAAAATAAGAATTTGTAATTACACCTATTAGATTTTCAATTTAGAAAATTACAGAAAATGAAAACTTATAAAATCAGCCCATGATCTCATCACTGAGAAACAGCTATAATTTTTAAAACCTAACATGGTACATGATAAGCAATCCAAACACGACTGGAGGAGGTAGAAGAGGAGAAGGAAAAGTAGAAGGAAAAGGAGAGGAAGGAGAGGATGGGGAGTGAGAGTGAAAGAAGAAGAGAAAGAATTTGGAGGAGAAGGGGAAAGAGGAGCAGGGGGAAGAAAAGGAGGAAACAAAAGCATCTTTGCCTCTTCCGCTAGCCCTTGTCTTCACCAGAAGCCACTGTGGAGAGTATTCTAGTGCTTCCTTGTAATAATCTTACAATGCACATGCACACATGCATGTATGCATACACACACAAATGCACACACACTGTGTGTCTTTATGTGCACATATGCTTGGAAATGTATGAGTGTTCATTTATCTATTTCTTATCTTTAATGGAAGGCTTAATTTGTATATATTCTTATGCACTAATATTGCATCTTGGACAGCTTTCCACACTATTTCCTTTGGAACTCTGAATTCTCTGTCGATGGATAATTATGCTTTTCTTTTTTTTTTCACTTACGTTGTTATACATAATAAGAATACTAAAATAAGTTCAGTTTATAATAAAAAAGCCTTACACTCACTTGGAACTTCATCATTTTAAATAACTGTCCTACACATTATACTATTTAGTCTTCAGATCACTTTGTTATTACAAACAGGAGGTGTATAATGTGTCACAGAAAAGATGCTTGATAAAGGTTTCTGAACAAATGAGCAGGTAACTGAATGTCCGCCTTCACTTTCCAGAGGAGGTCATTGAGGCTCAGCAAATTTTAGCAATTGTCTTCATGTTCAAAATGATACTAAGTAGTTAAAACATGAGCAGTATTCCTGTCTTGGGTTCATATTTGTTGACCATTCTTGCTATCCTAACTGGGGGTTTATGAATTTAAACATTAAGTTAGATGTATTTCAATTACCAGGTCAAAGAAAATGACATTGAATGATATTTGACAAAACCATTTTCTTGTGGATTAACCAAATGCATCAACTCCATCTAAATATAGAGCACTCCCTAAATATCATTGTATTTAAATCATTTCTTTCCTCACAGTATTAATGCTGAATAATAGAGATCATTTTTATTCTGTTTGTTCCTCCTTCAAATGGGTGAATAATCTACATCAGATAGAGTATCTTTTTATTATTACTAAAACATTTCTGACACTCCTCTCATCAAGATGGTGAAATAGACATTACCCAGCATTACTCTCTCCCACAAATCAACCAATTTACAACTATAAGAAAGCAATGACAGCCAAGCTGGGGCCGCTAGAGCTCAGGAGAAGAGGAGGAAAGACCTATGGAGTGCATGAAAGTGGGATAAGCCATGATGAGAGAAAGAAAAAACTGTTCTGACCGTTTTGAGCCCCAGACATTTCCAGGCTGGAGCTGCTGAGAGCACTGAGCATGCAGCAGGATCTGGCAAAAGTCACAGCTGTGCCCTTTGGATGAAGTTGCTTGGAGGTGGAAGGGGAGAAGAGGGCCTTGGTGGCCTCCAAGCCAGCAAGATCACTAATTGGGTTCCTGTGGAGCCACATAGGAGCAAGGAGCCACAACAACTGAAAAAAGGAGCTACTCAGAGGCCAGTGAGTCATCACAAGGGACCAGTGCATAGGAAGTGTTTAGAGCACAGGTGGTAAGGGAGATGGGCCACTGGGAGAACACTGGGTTACAGCAAAGACAGCTGATCTGTACCCCAATCAGCAAAAGACCACTCAGAGGAGACTGTTCAGGAATATAGAACTGCAGGGGGTGCAGTTTGATGAAAAGACTCAGGCCCAGATCAGAGTTACTACACAGTCCAGGAGCACTGGATTTCACTAGACTCAGAAGTACATATAAAGTCAACCATTAAAACTTGAGCTGCACAAGAAGCCTTTCCTAGGGAGTCAGAGGAAAAACAGCAATTTCACTAAAACACAGAGCTCAATTACTGGTCCCTACAGAAAGTTCCCCCATTTTAGAAGTAAGGAAAGGACAGCAAATTAGTTCCAGCTCAAAGTTTAAGTGGTGAGAACAGCAAATAAGCTTACACAGAATTGAAAGAAAAAACAAAGTACCTGCCACCAGAGACAAAGTTTGATATTAACTAGTAAACGTCTCATTTCACCAAAGAACACCTAGAAGGACTGGACGTCCCCTGGACTACCAAGCCAGAAAAGGGAGAGGGCCAGGGGCCTTGGCCATGCCTCCCTGACACATGCAACCAGCCCAGTAACGACCACCGAGACACCACAGGAAGTGCCCCAGGCTCTCCTGAGCCAGGGCGGTGGGGGACCTTGGGCCTTGGCAACGTCCCCCCACCACATGTGCAACCAGCCCAGTGACAACCACCAAACCACAGCAAGAAGGGCTCTGGATTCCTGAGCTGGGGGGGGGGGGGCTTTTGCCACACCCCCCAACATCTCCACCCAGCTGGCAATGACCAAGCCAACTCTGGAAGCCTCCCCTGTTTGAATGAGGGGATGCCACAGGCCTTAATCCCACCCCTCCTACTTACTCCTTTTCCATCCCATTTCCTTCCCCTTTCCCCTCTCCCCCTCCCTCCCAACTGCTCTACAACAACATCCTAGAATGTAAAAGAGTAATATTAATAAAATTACATTTTCTTTAAAAAAGAAAAAAAAAATTCTGACAAAATAATACTCTGTGGCTAATGTGACAATGTGATGGATTTACTCTTATAAAATTTACCAATTAAAATGGATATAATTCTGGCAAGTGTGTGTGTCTTTGTGTGTGTATATATTTGTGTGTTCCTCCAATATGGAGTTGTAAATTTGTAAAATCTGAACTTGAGAAAGTTGAAGTGATATGATTTTTTTCCATAGAAGAACACCCAGTGACACAACTTGCTATTTTTAAGCAATCCTTTTGCAAATAAATCTTATGGCTGTGCCTAGAATCCATAGATAGTAAAAAGATTTATTGACTGCTTCACATTTTCTGTTACTTTTACCTTCTATCTGATTACAAGTTTCACATGGCCGTTCACTGCCACATTTGAGTTCAATGAATAAAGCATGTAATGAATTCTACCTGCCTTACTGCTTCTCTTCCACCTCCTCTTTTCAAAACTTGCTGTATATAAACTTCTCCCCTACATGTCTGTGCTCTGGTCCATTACCATCTCCTATTCTTATGTTGCTATTTTCTACCATTTAATTTATGTCTAGAGCAACCTCCAATTTCTCAGGCGACAAATGTCCCCCTCCTGTGCTAATTTGCTGCTTGTTCTGTTAATACAAATCTTGAGTTAAAAGAGGATCCTCTCACCCCATCCCCCAGGAGTATTACATGCTATAGAATATATGTTTCGTTTGCTACCAAAAATTTGTTTTTAAACAAACCCTCCTCCCACTCTGCAAGGATTCTTCATATGCCCAGGGCAATCTTTCCTTAATTATTTAGGAGTGCTGTTTTGTTATAAATTTGATTTACTTGATTTGCATTTTGGAATGTGAAAAAATATGACTGACACTCTGTCCTGTTCCTTGTTAGAACACTACCTTTGAACCCACTGGGGTTTTAACTCTAGTCATACCTAGTCTCATTAGGTTAAACAGCCTGTTAGCTTCATATTTTATTCCAATGTATAAAATATAGAAATAACTGTTGTTGAAAAAATTAAAATTATTAATAGCACAAATAATATGACAATAATGAA
>NW_007732541.1:38403-41807 GCF_000696425.1 Galeopterus variegatus | reverse complement strand
TTTTTTTAATCTAAAAAATGTGTTGACTATGATTTCATCTAACCATTTTTATTTTGTTTTATTTAGTTAGTTATTTAGTTATTTACTTTTTAAAGTTGACCGGCAAGGGGATCTTAACCCTTGACTTGGTGTTGTCAGCACCCCCTCTCCCGTGTGAGCCACAGACCGGCCCCTGGTTATTTATTTTTAGACATTTACGTGTATATATTCGTGGGCTCCGGTGTGTTGTTTCGGTACATACGTACACTGCACAATGTTTCACTTAGGGTAGGTAGCGTTGTTCCACAATGCTTAGTCCACCACTTCTCCTCTTCCCCCGTCTGTGTTCCCTCCCCTCCCAGACTCTGGTAACCATTTAATGATCGTAATGACCTTATACTTATATTTGTGTGCTTATCTGCACCCAGGATGTTCCTCTTTGCAGAAAAGAAGTTATTTCATTTTATAGAGGAGAAAATGGAGGCAGCAGAGTATTGAAATTTGCCATTAATATGGCTAATTAATAAAATATATATATTAAGACTCAAATGAAAATTATCTTATTATGATTAAAAACAAAACTATTTGTTTCCTTCATGTACAGTATACTTGTTTTGCTTCATAAAACACACCTTCTAGGACCCAAATTTCAAATGTAAATCATTTGAGCTATCAACAGAATGATTTTGATTATGAAATATCTCCATGATAGCTTCATATCTAAATCAGTCTGAAAAGTGAAATCTTTATCAATCAAACAGGAAAAAAAAAAAAAGACCATTTTACTTCTCCTTAAGGCTATTCTTAGTGCACAAACCAAGAAGTTTAGGGAGAGAAATCTGATCACAATTGGCTAAATTGGTAGGTTAACATGCAGTTTGTTATGGAATGAATGCAATATTGTGTTTTGAAAATTGGATTTAAATTTGGAAAACAACTTAAACCACAATGTAAGAGCGAGCTTATGCTTCCTTTAATATGCATAGATTTCGTTCTCCTTATTTTTATTTGCTAACCTAAAGGTTGGTCAGTCTCTGGGAGGTTTCTTATGCATTGACAAGTGACATTTTGCTTCTTTCAGGAATAATATTGTTCTAGCACTGTGATTAGTGAATATTTCTTTTGTTCATTGATCCATTTATTCATGCAAACTTAACTTCCAGCCCTCCGGGATCTGAACTGCAGCTGATGTTAAGTTTGTTCTCAAATTACTTCTTTAAGAGCCTATTCTAGGTAGTTTCTAATTAGACACCCCCAGATGGCATGAATCAAGCAGCTGTAATCCCAGCTGGGAACAAGTGTGAAGGAAGTGTTCATTTTTTTTTTTTTTCCCTTAGCTTTGTTTCCTCTGACAACTTTCAATATTCTCACAATTTCACAGGCTTTTGAATACTGTAAATCATTGCATCATATGCTCTGGAATACTAATAAGATATTCTGGTCTAGCAGTAAAGATGCAGGGTCTATGAATGTAGCAAGCCATTTGGACTTCTGCATGATCCAGATAAAAACTATTTCATAGAAAATCTGTCTGTGTCTTAAAATTAACACCAATAATACTTTATACACCTCAAGCTCAAGATCTTTTGAAGCATACCCATTTTCCTTAGCTCTCTATGAGCTTCCCAAATTCTTTTAAAATCCCTTTCATGCCATTCGTAAGAGGATATGATTCAATAATCCATTAACTTGGGTCTGTGTGTGTATATGTGTGTGTGTGTGTATGTGTATGTATATACACACATGCATATATATATATATATAATGTATATATAATAGTAATACATATATAGCCATTTGATATGTTTTTATAGTAACAATAAAGGTAATATTTAACAATTAAAATCACAGTTATCAAGAAATTTGTT
Organism: Galeopterus variegatus; assembly: GCF_000696425.1. Lineage (NCBI taxonomy): Eukaryota > Metazoa > Chordata > Mammalia > Dermoptera > Cynocephalidae > Galeopterus > Galeopterus variegatus. The sequence goes on along the minus strand of NW_007732541.1, from coordinate 39,960 downwards.
CCTCATACCATACAAAGTTGTCGATCCATGGGTTATTAAATTAATCCTAACAACTGCATGTTGTATCCATAGTGTACTATATTTTTATTCTACAGATAAATAAACTTAGGCTTGGAGAAGTTATAAAATGTTCCAGTAGCTTACAACAATGAACATGATAGAGTTGGGAGTTATTATCCTAATAATAATAACAAACGTTTACTGACTGTTCACAAAGAGTCAGGCAGTGTGCTAAATTCTCAACGAATAGGTCATATTTAGGGCATCACTATCATGTGTCTTCCAAGCTAAGGTACTTTCATGTAAGACAAGTGTTAACCAACTTGGGATGATGGGAAATGACTGTACACCAAGATTGTCCCTGGTAAACCTGGTTGTAGCCTCACTGTGATTCCATTTTGCATACAAACTTTCATGTACATGAAATCACTCTCTACATTTCAAACTTCAGCTTAGAAATATTAAAAAACATTCCTCTGTAAACATAACTAGCTAGCAGTGGTGCTTCTGATCTGGCATGAGTCATGCTCTTAAGCATTGCAACACTTTCCACTGGAAATTACTAATCAATCCCTTTCAAGATCACTTTTCTTGCTCCAAACACAGGCACTCAGCACCTTCACAGCTCGCTAAAGCCAGTCCTCCTTTTCCACCCTCCACCCATTAAATCACTGACTTGAGACACTGTCTCTATCTAATCACAAGAATTGACCATATTTACTATGTCACTGGCTAACTGGTAAAGCAGAAGTTCCGTGAACATTAACTAACACCAAAATATCAGTGAATCAAGTTGTGTTTTCCTCAAGAACCATTTAGTATTCAAAATGGACAGTCCAGGGTAGAATTTCAAGAAGACATTTTTGGCTGTGGGATTTTCCAGGCTACACGAGAGCAGTATTATCAGCTATATGTGCTCATGAGAACACAGCCAGGCAGCAACTCATAATGACCTGAATTGTTCGGGTTTCTTGTCTTTCAAATACACTTCAGCAGCTTGGAAGCTAAGCATCTATTTGTTCTGGTTATAAGAGTAACACTTGCTTATATCGGAATATTCCCTAACTACCATTACAAGAAAAATAATGTCTAAATTTCTTCTGCCCCAGGGAAGCCCAGGGAATGAGTGGTGGAGGAAAGGAGAGACTGAAGGAGAGTAGGAATCAATTAAGGACAAGATGATAGGGGGGAAAAAAATGAGAAAAAGAGATAAATGATGTAATGTCTTAGAATCATTAGTGAACTATAAGCTCTATTTTTCCCACTCCCCTCACCCCAGGTTCTCATTAACATGCCAAGTGTTTCATTGGCTAGTTGGGCTTAAGATGTATGTCACACCAAAAGACCTATCACTGTATTCTATATTATTTTGCACATGATTACTATGTCACTACATCCTGGAAAGGCAAATGTTTTATATCTATGTATCTGAAAAGTCTCTTATAACTAGAAGAGAGAAAAGAGAGAGACCGATTTTCACATGTAAAAATTACATTTTGTTTTGTAGTTTTCCAAACTGAGAGAACCTGCTCTGATTTCATGAACAAAATGATTTTT
>NW_007732541.1:31397-37418 GCF_000696425.1 Galeopterus variegatus | reverse complement strand
AAATGAAAAAAAAAATAATTTATATAACAAATGTTACAAATCACCCATGCAAAACTGAATGCAGATTTGTCATTTTCCAGGTGAGTCAAAAGATTAGTAAAATTATATTGAAAAGATAAAATATCTGATGAAATTAATCAGTATATTAGCAAGAAAATAATGTATGCCAAGAGTAAATACACGAGGCTCAATTAAGAACTAGTATGCACAATATATATATATAGCTCTTCATAAAATTTAAAAAGTCACAGACATTCATTTTTTTTTTCTTTAAAGGGACACAAATGGCCAATAAACTCCTATCCTCATAAAACACTGCATATCCCCTCCTCTGCCTCCATCTCTCACCCTCCTACTCCTGACATCACCCAGAATGCTCTTTGGAGCATGCAATCCATCACAGGCAATATCTCCAATTTCCTCATTCTCATATCTTATTTCCTTCATCTTCTTGCTCTAACCAACACTAGAGTCCTCCCTGACAACATTTCTCCACCTAAATTCCTGCCGTATGATGGCTTCTTTTCCTCCCACAGCCTTTGTGCTAGAAACTCTGGAGGTGAGAACAAGTGCTTGTCAATTTTGAACCATTCTTCTGTCCTTCCTACAACTCCTTAAAATACTTGAGACTTTAACGTGGAGCCCACTGTTTGTCTCTCTCCAGTCCTACCACTCTCATTATTTTTGGCAATTTCAGTATTCAGAAAGTTAATAGATGATCACGGTCATGGTCAAGTGTTTTTATTGTCAACATCATTGTTACTAGAAACTATAAACTCTGCAATCTCAGTTTCGAGCATCTGAATCCTGACTACAATCTTTCCAGTTCTTTCCCTCTAGTAACTCAATTCTAATAATTTACTCCCCCCCGACCCACACACACACTAGAAACTATTATTGATTTATTTTTTTTAATTTTTGTTCACTTTTAATTTTTTCCATCCTTGGCTTTATAAACTTTCCTATTCATCATAAATATTACAGTTTTTATTATCACTTCTTTCTATACAACTTTTAATTCTTTCCCCCTTAATCACTTAACGATAGCCCAACCCTGGTTAAATCTACCTCTCTGCTGACTCCATACCTACTATCATGACAGTATAATTTGCCTGGAGGAAATATACAGCCGTGCTGACTTGTCTGCTGTGACCACAAACTGCAGGTGGCCTTACAGGCTTCTCGGCTGTCCCATGAGGTTTCCCTTATCCATTTAGTCCGCGGCTAGCCTAGAATACTTCCTTATATTTCATGCTGTTTACTCAAAACTCCAAAAACTGCTTTCCCATGCTCTATTTCAAGTGATGACCTAATTTATTTGTTAGAGAGAAAATAAAAGCAATCAGAACAGAACATCCCACCATTACTTTTTCACTGTACACACATCTGCTCTGCCTTCAGTCCTGCTATTACAGGTGATCGCCAACCCCATTACTCATTTTTCTAATTAATTTTTGAATTTTTGCTTGTTCAAGGACATCATTCAAGCAAGCCCTTTCTTCTCTTTTCCCTCCTTCATTAAACTAGGGAATCAAATCTTGCTTTAAGGTATCAAGATGGTTACTTAATTTAGGGGATTAATAAAATGTTTTCTGTTTATAGTCCTGTCCTCAAAAGTTCATTTGACCTATTTATCAAGCCATAAGGCTGACACATGCATAGAAGCCAGTAAAATTAGTGGTTGAAATGGCATTGATTAAAAGATATTTGTATTTAAGGAAAGCTGAAAGAGAGAATGGCATTCTCTGAAAACTGAATTAACATACTCATTGGTTCTAGTCAACAAGTCAAGGTATCTCCTGAAAGTGTCCACCAGTGTGTAGGAGATGAGGAAGGTCATCTTGTTTGTGTAAACCTCATCTGCAGTATTTAAGCCAAATCAATAATTATGTTATTGAATTGCCTAGGGCAGCCCAAACTAGGACAGTCTGGTTCCCAGGCCACTCCCTCACCATCCCAAGGTCAGTGGAAAGTGTATAAAATTCAATTGCATTTCTCAGTTATGGTTTGCCAGAAACCATATAGCTTCCTGAGCAAAAATATGCACAACACATCAAAGTGTCTGACATATGATATTTTTTTCAAAAAAAGGTTACAGATCAATCTGAACTTTCAAGTGAGATGAAAGATTCTAACATCTGAAGAAAGATGACAAGATGTGTATTTTCATGACAAAATATAATTTAAAACCTCTTCAGATCCTCCCTCACAAGATGCCAGAAATCATTTTTTTTCTTTTTTCTTTTTTTTTTTTTTTACCAAAAGCACATTTTGGAGTCATAATTCACAGTTCAGAAAATGAAATGGAAAGTAAGTAGGATATAATAGTATGCTTTCAAGTGTGCTGTACCCATCTCCTGACATATTTTTGCCCCTGTTGTGGGGCACGTTGCATGCATATACTCACTCTTATTAATTAAACATTAAATATTTGAGAGCAATGCCCAGTGATATGAAAGGTATCCACTATTTCATATAGGCAACCAAATGTATAATTACAGTTCTTATGTCTAAACTTAGCTGAAGGAATGTAAAAAGTATGTACAGAAAAGGCTAACTGAAGAAGAACCAAATTAGTTACAATGAGTAAATATGTGGAAATATTTCTTACAATTGATAGTGTCACTTTAAGTGAAGGCAGTAGCTTTTATTAATATGTAGCATCCTTAGGTATCCAATTTCCGCAATTTAAAACAACAAAAAAAGTGACATCTTTTAGTTTTGACCATATGCAGCCTATTATCAAAAAATTCCATGGATTTTGAAGGAAAAATGCTTGTAGCCTGAGTACAAGAGTCACTGAATCAATAGGATAGGTGTAAGTCACATCACAACAGCATGTTATTATCATCTATAATTAGAGGCTTATCTCATCTTCTACTCTTTCCCTTAAATTATGAAGGGTCTATTTAGTCAAAGGTTTCAGAAATATGATGCCTTGGAGAAGATATGTAAAGCAGTTACCTTTAGAGCTACTGTTGCGTATATTCATGATTTTTTTTAAAATTGTTTTCTTTGCACAAGGTAAAAAGCTGTAAAATGGATTGTGATTTGCAGGAAATTTCCACATATATGGAAGCAATGTGAATCTGGCTTCAGGAATATTCAGGATTTGATCCTCCAACCTGCTCCTGTAGTAATGCTGTAACCTATTTTTTTTTCTTTCTTTGTTTTGATTGTTATTTGTGCTTTGTTGTCAGTTTTGTCAGCAAGAAAAGGATAACTGAATTATTTATCAAATTAACTACATTATATTCCTCAAGAAGATGTACATTGGCATATGAAATTGTATATCATTGATTTAATAGATTATTTCAGCCAGGAAAAAGCATTAGTAAACTAAGACATTGTGAATATAAACTTCTATATAATAGTTAATAGTTATGTCTAGTATCAATGAAAAATTCTGAGAATAGATAGCCTCAGTAAAGTCTACATGAAAAGTAGCTACATTTGAATAACTGGATAATAAGTGTTTAATGCAAAATTTTCACATTGGCCTCAAACTTCAACCACATGATGTTGGTAAATCCTTACATTGTCCGGCAGTAATATGACATAAAAAGCACAGTCTTCCAAGTTTCTGAAATAACATATAAGAAATAGAATAAGAGTTAAGGGAAATGATGGGACAAATCTACCAGTTTAAGTTCTGAGGCTTACTAAAAGAAAGGACTATAAAAATGAACAGCTGGTTGGGTCGGCCCGGTGGCACTCTCGGTTGAGTGCGGCACTTGGGAGCGTGGCAGCGCTCCCACCGAGGGTTCGGATCCCATATAGAGACCAGTCTGCTCACTGGCTGAGCGCGGTGCGGGCGCGACACCGAGGGTTGTGATCCCGTTGCCGGTTGCGGTGCGGGCACGACACTGAGGGTTGCAATCCCGTTACCAGTTGCAGTACGGGCGCGACACTGAGGGTTGCGGGTTGCAATCCCGTTACCGGTCACAAAAAAAGATAAAAAGGAAAAAAAAAAAAATGAACAGCTGGCAATTGAGCACATCATCCTGACCTTCATTCATTCTTTGCTCCTTTACTGTTTCCCTCATAGTTCATAGAAGAAAAGCACGTGGTGACTGTAATTATAACTATTAATTGTCCTGCTTCAAAGTTTGAGTCAGCAATAGCCTTAGTGGAGTTGTTATAAATAGGGCATTGATTGCTTTAAGTGGGAGAAGTAAATTAGTACAGAGAGGAAAGAGGCAGTCCACTAATTCTTCTCTGGTGATCCACTGCTCTTAACTTTCCTCACTATGAAGGCAGCATACATCTAATATGTTAGAACTGTTAGTAGTATATATGAATGCTACAACAATTAGCCATATGTCCTCAATTCTGCAGAAGGAAAATTTTGATTTACTCCTGTCGATGGTGATTAAAACAACAACAACAACAACAACAACAACAAAACTGATCTAAAATCCTAACCAAGACTGTTAAAAGTGCTTTCATAGAAAACAAGGAGCTTTGTAATGGCTAAAATTATACCTACATCTATATCTATATGGCTTGCAAGATCTGTCTTTGAAGCATGACACAAACTTATAAAAAATAATAAAATTATTGAGTGTTAACAAACAAGATTTATAGACATGGTTATGCTAGAAGAACTGCTATATTTTCTCTATGGAATCACTAAAGAAAACAGAAAAAATATATTTAAAAGAAGACATAGAAAACACATAAAAACATAACAGCAGTCTTAAGGTATCTGAAGAGTTGAAAGAAAGATTGTACTATTTAGTTTTGCTTTGGTGACAAAACAAGATCTACTAGAAGGACTTAGAGGAAGCTATTAATAGAGATGAGCTATGGGTAGGGTTGTAAATTTTGTAATAATCTCAGTTCAGTGTAAGGGTTCAATAAAAGTGATTTATATGTTTGTGACTTTATATATATATGAATTAATGAATGTGTGCATATATGTGAATTAATGAATGTGATATAAATTAGAGAAAGAGAAATAGAAAGATTAACTTGTTCATATGCTCATGTAAATGTTGAAGACTGCTTCTCAAAAATCTTCAAAGATTCTTGCATTGGTTAGAAATTTGAATTAGAGTACTTGTAACGTCCCTTCTAACCTCAAAATTATCTAATTCACAAATCATAAATTAACTGTAATCTTCATCATTATTGTCAAGTTTTTAAAATTCCAGTATGATCAAGATTCTATTCTAGGTATTTTAAAATTGTGCCTTAAAATTTATCATCTGTATGGTATGGATTGGAAGTTATAACTTCATTGCCCTAAAAACAATAGGAAAAATATTAACCTGATAATGCTGAAATCACAAAATTCAGTCTGTGTTTAACTATGTGTTTGAATTGCCTCTTGAGCAGTGTGTGTGTGTGTGTGTATGTGTGTGTGTGTGTGCATGCATGTGCACTTACTGTGGATTGAATGTCCCTCCAAAATTCACTGAAGCTTAATCTCCATTGCAACAGTGTTAAAAGAGTGGGCAGTTAGACTATGCCAGTGGTCAAAAGTGGGGCCTTCAAGAGGTGATTGAATTGTAATGACTATGCCCTCATGAATGGGTTAACTCATTCATGGAGTATTGGGTTGATGATTTAGTGGGTTGTTACAGGAGCAGTACTCAAGGCTCTATAAGGAGAGCTAGTGAGAACTCTAAGAAGCTCTTGCTATCCTTGCCATGTGATTCCCTGTTTGCCATTGTACTCTGTAGAGTTTCCACCGAGAAGAAAGCCCTCACCAGATGTGTTACCTGGACTTTGCACTTTCCACCCTCCAAAACTGTAAGAAATAAATTTTATTTCTTTATAAATTACCCAGTTTCTGTTATAAGCAACAGAAGACAGACTAATACAGAAAAATGCTATTGAGAAGTCGGGTTTTGTTAATAACAGATATCCAAAAATGTGTAGGTAGTTTTGGGATTGGGTGATGGATGGAGACTGGAAGAATTTGGAGGTATAGATTAGAAAAAAAAAAAAAAAAAAAAAAAAAAAAAGATTTTGGGGGGGGTTTAGAAAAAAAAAAGACCAGGGAAAGTTTCAAAC
>NW_007732541.1:3344-31373 GCF_000696425.1 Galeopterus variegatus | reverse complement strand
AAAAAAAAAAAAAAAAAAAAAAAAAAAAAAAAGACAAGATTCTGGTGAGGGTTTAGAAAACAAGAAGACCAGGGAAAGTTTCAAACCTCTTAGAGACTGGTTACATGGTGGTGACCAGAATGTTCATAGAAATATGGACAGCAAAGGCAATTCTGAATTCTCAATTCTGAGTAAAAGTCTTAAATGTAAATGAGAAGGAGAATATTGGAAACTGGGACAAAGATCATCCTTGTTATGAACTGGCAAAGAACTTGGCTGAATTGTGTCCATAATGGGGGGCTTTATGAAATTTGGAACATGAAATTGACAAACCAGGGTATTTGATACAAGAAATTTGTAAGCAGCAGAGCATTCGAGAAAGTGGATGATTACTTGTAACAGCCTATACTGAGTTATGGCAGTGAAAGCATGATGTTAAGGTGGAATTTATAAATAAAAGAGAAGCAGATGGTAATAAATTGGATAACTCTCAGCCTGGTCATGTAAAGACTGAAAAAGTTTGTTTAGGAGAGGAAACCCTAATGGAATCACTAAATGGTTTAGCCCAGAGACCATCTGTTACGGAGATCAGTACAGAGAGATGGAATCATAAGGAACATGGAAGAAAGACATTAAAGGCATTTCAGAAATCTTCAAGGCTTCTCCACCCACCACAGGCCCAGAGGCCCAGGAAGACAGATGATTTCAGGGAACAGGTTCAAGTTACCCTCTATGGGCACATTGCCCAGGGTCACCTCAGAATGATGCTTTCTTTATCCATACCCTGGCTACTTTGGCTGTTCCAGCCATGTCGAAATTGGCCTCAGGTGCTGTTGGACCTATAAGTTCAGAAGATACAAGCCAGAAACATTGGTGTTAAATCATCTGGCCAGCAGAGTGCAAGCTCTGTGGAGGCATGGTAGTCACCACCCAGATTTCAAAGGATGTATGGAAAAGCCTGGGGACCCAGAAAGAGATTTGTCACAGGGGTGGAGTCACCACAGAGATCCTCTACAAGAGCAATGCCTAGCAGAAATGTGGTGTTGGAGTTGCACTGGAGACACACACCCCCGCCCCCAACATTGAGGCTATGTCTGGTGGAGCTTTGAGATCAAGACCACTAACGAGACCTCAGAATTGTAGAGCTACTGGTGTGCAACACCAGCCTAGAAGAGATGCTTGTGGGCTGAGACCCGGAAAGCCATAGGAATGGGGCTGCCTGAGAACTAAGGGGCCCAACACCCACAACAGTGTATAGAGGGTGCCCAACATGGAGCCAAGTTAGATTATTTTCCAGCTTTAAGACTTAATGCTTAGGACCTGTTGCTCCTTCCTTCTGGCTCATTTTTCCATTTTGGAATGAGAACTTCTATCTTATGCTCAACCTCTCATAGTATGTTGGAAGCAGATAAGTAGTTTTAATTTCAGAGATGAGACTTTGAACTCTTTGAGTTAGCACTGGGACAAGTTAAGATTTGGGGACTATGAGGATGAAATTAATGTATTTGTATGTGAAAAAGACATGAGTTTGGGGGGGCCAGGGGTGGAATGCTATGGATTGAATGTTCCTCCCAAACTCACTGAAGCTTAATCACCATTGTAACAGTGTTAAGAGAGTGCACAATTAGACTATGGCAGTGTTCAAAGGTTGAGTCTTTAAGAAGTGATTGGATCATAATGACTATGCCCTCATGAATGCATTGATCCATTTAGGGAATAATGGGTTAATGGTTTAGTGGGTTGTCACTGGAGTGACACTTGTGGCTTTACAAGAAGAGTGAGTGAACATGTTAAGAAGCTCTTGCCATCCTTGCCATGTGATACTTTGGTTGCCACAGTACTCAGCAGAGTTCCCACCAGGAAGAAAGCCCTCACCAGATGTGTTCCCTGGACACTGGACTTCCAAGCCTCCAAAACTGGAAGAAATAAATTTTATTTTTTTTTATAGTTACCCAGTTTCTTGTATTCTGTTATATGCTACAAAAAAACAAACCAAGGGGCCTGCCCGTGGCTCACTCGGGAGAGTGTGGTGCTGATAACACCAAGGCCACGGGTTTGGATCTCATATAGGGATGGCCGGTTAGTTCACTGGGTGAGCATGGTGCTGACAACACCAAGTCAAGGGTTAAGATCCCCTTACCGGTCATCTTTAAAAAAAAACAAACCGATATAGTTGTGTGTGTGTGTGTGTGTGTGTGTGTGTGTGTGTGTGTGTGTGTGTGTGTGTATGTACTTAAAAAATGTGAAAATGTGCATGGAAAGATTTATATTATTTTTTAATTCTATTTTTCCATGAACTTTTTCAAGTACTCTCGTATATATACAATCTTTTATTTTTTATTATTTTGTTTATTCTAAGCCTGTTTTAAGGTAAAGGGAAGAATATGACATAGACAAGATATTGGAGGAATAATTAATTAGTAGGGATTGGTAGAGAAAAATTTGTTATTATTTTGTACAGAAATCTAAGCAGTGTTTTATATTCCTTACAACCTCTGAAAGAGGATAAGTGGATTTTTAAAAAGAAAGACAAGGAGGTACGGTGGATGCAGGTAGTTTTTCAGTACTTGAAGAAAATATATAGCAATAGAATTTACACTTCTATTCTTTTCTAATATATCTCTGTATACCTATCTATGTCTGTATGAGCCTTATAGGTAAATATCATTCAAGTTGAATTATGTTGCCTAATAATATCTTCTACCTTTACCTGAACGGTTTCTTACAAGAGAGAATTGACCTCGCACATTATCAAGAATTCCTGACTACATATTATAAGAAAGTTTATAGATCAGCATATTCATCTGAAATATTTAATAGCCTTTTTGGTAAACACATGTAGGTTTGATAACCCATAGTTCAGCATTTTTGGTAGAGAAATAATTTTAAACTTTGAGAAGCAAGCAAAGTCAATGGATAATATTCCAAACAAGATTTCTCATTTTTTCCTGAAAGTTACCCTGTAACAAAAACTCATTTACTGATTCTTACATGCTTCTTATAGATCCCGTACACTGAGCTTCTATGATAATCTTCTATGAATGTTTTCTTGTGAATACAGGGTGAAATGCACAAATAAACTCTTCTAAAGAGTTTTCAGTTTGCTGATAATATTTGCTTTGGGACTTGCATAAGCTGTTTCAGAACTATGGACAAATGATACTAAATGTTAATCAGTGGTTACTCTGGGAGTAGAAATCAGAGACTTTTCTCTTGTATTTGATCAAGTTGTCTATTTAGGTTACCCCCAGGGTACAAAAAGTTACTATAAACCAGTCTGGCTGGTACACATTGCATGAAAAGACCTGTGCTTTTCCCTTTCTGTTTAGAGACAATTTGAGACTTTGCCAGTGAATTAGGGAGTCTGAGGCAATGCAGAGATGTGAGCATGTTAAAATTAGCAGATGACCAAGGAGAGAAAAGCCAGCAGTTGTACACAGAACAAAGTTCTAAATGGTCTTCCATGTCTCTTTATGACGGCCCTGAGGTTTCTGAGATGAATTCTGTTCATTTTGAAGTCAACAGAATACGCAAATAGACAGAACTTCAGTTCTTACTGAAGAGAGGAAAATTCGTAGTGGCAGATTTTTTCCCATCATATCTAAAAGAGAAACATGTAGTGGCGTCAGGGAGGCATGAGAGGACAGAAAAGACTCTTTCTTTCTCATCTGGTGATTGAACTGACCCCAGTAAATTTTTCTGTGACTCACAGAAGCTGCTTTAAGTATCAATCAAAAAGGAGCCTCACAGATGGCATGGTAATGACGTTTAACACTAGATTTTAAATATAAACAGTCTGGGCTGGAAATGATAGATGGTCCATCAGTAGCAAATAAGGAAGATGGGGGTGGGAGAGGAGAAGAGGGATTGCTTTAACAGGATCTAAGTTAAATTTTAAAAGAGAGGAAATCCACTTTCTTATAGGAATAAAGTAAACAGAGTAGTTTCAAAATCAGGTGGAAGACCATCCTTGCTAAACATATTTTGTCACTATGATGAGTATTTGGTTAATGCTAAGCATAAAATTTATGATTTGGGGTTATTAAAAAAAAATTAGGATAGTACCCCTCAAAGCCATATAATTCTTTGCTTCTAAAATGTGGGCTATCATGTCTTGTGCCTTTTTTTTTTTATTCCTTTTCTTTATCCCTCGTATTTCCCAAGAACAAAGTCCTCAACAAATACATTGATCAACTTTATGTCCCTCAAGGACAGACCCAGAAGAGATGACAATTTTAATGCTTTAGAGGGAAAGGATTTTCTGTATGTAACTGCTTCCTAAAATGTGAACGGCAGATGTAGAATTAGGATAAATCTGTAGTTTGTAAGCAGCTGCTGCAGAGGAGGCTCTCTTTTACTGAAGCAAATTTGACTAAACATTCCTGATTCTTCTTTCGCCGCATCACTACTATTCCTGTTTTATCTGGTTACTTTTCTAAATGCTTTTGGATTGTTGGAGGCTCAGAAAAATGAGGTAAAATTGTAGGAGTGAATACACTACATAAAAACTTCTAACAATAACATCCTAAAATGCCAGACTGTTTTTCTGAATGGCTTCTTATACCAAGTCACAAAATGTCTATATTAACATTTAAGAGTATTGATAGGAAGTTCCAGAGTGTATTAAAAGTAACCTATATTCCTCAAAATCTACTGATGGAGCCAAGAAATCTAATTTAAGCAAACTACTCTTTTTCTGCCAGAGTCCTTCTATTTATTGCAATTGATAAATTTTTTTACATGTCTACTAGCATGGTATTACATCAAGCCTGGGGCATTTGTCTGCTTTAGATGTATTTTTGTGTCCCAGTGTCTAAAACAGTGCTTTGATATTGTTGGCCTCAATAAATATTTGTTGGAGAAATGGATGAATAAATGAATGAACGAATAAATGAGTGTCTTTTACAATATTTTGGAAGTTTTTGAAGTCGAAGTATGATATATGTGCTCATAATTATATTTTTAAAATAACCTACATCACAATATTACTAAGAGAGAAATTAAAAACAAAGTAAAGTGAATGAACTATATTCAAAATTTCATCATTTACTTTTTACAAAATGGGTATGAAGGTATTTACCTTAATATCATCATTGGGAGAATCAGTATAGTGGTAGCTATAGAAACCTTTCTTTTTTCAAATATTTGAAGGGAGGTCACTCAGAAGCCCTCACGTTAAAACTCTGCGACCAATTCTTGATGATGACAACGTGTGCCAATGCTTGATTCTCAAGTGTCAGGCTTATAATGATCTTTAAATAGTAAATACAATGTTAATTAAATTTAAAATGCATCTAAATGATTCCTCACAGATCGGGTTGACTTTTAGATTTAATAAATTATGTATCAATTTTTGTGAATTGTCTAGCTATAGTTGCTCTTGCAAAGTGAGTCGTGACATCTAGTGGCCATAATAAATACTGCAAATAAATAAACAAGATGAGGGGCCCCTGGAAATTTAAAGGCAGATCTTATCAACCAGGGAATTCTGTTAGGAGAAACTAAAAAGAATTTGCAAATTTGCTTAAAAGAAGGAGGCTGAATAGACAGCTTAGGAAATAATGGTATTTATTGAGTGTAACCGAAACATTATTAGCATGCTTGTTTTTGTGTGAAATAAAAGAAAGTTTAAAATGTCAAGGTGGTAAGAAAAACAAAAATAGGTTATGACTAAATCATCTATTTTAATCTTTGTGTTTTGGTGAGAAATATTTTGAAATCCAATAAATTCTCTAAGTAAATGTGATTAAACATTTTAGCATAAACAATAGCAAGAGAAAACTGAATAATAGCTCAGCTTTTTAAAACATTGCTCTCTGGTAAATGCCCATTTAAAATGGAATCATCCCGACATTTCAAAATAAATGAGCTTTGACCAGGCAATGACATATTTCTTTTTGATTTGTAAGTACTTTGGGATTTACTTCTTCAATAGGCTGGAACTTTGCAATTAAATACTGATTTTAATGCAGTCATTGCTGTTATTATCAATCCATCTGTGTTTACAGTAAGATTTTTTGGGTTTTTTAAATTTACATTTACTATTTGTGTAATTGGCTTTTTAAAAGTTTTATTTATTTATTTTTATTGAAACATAATTGATTGTGCTTGAAACATAATTGATTGTGCATATCTGTGGAGTACAGCTTTAAATATCAATACCTGTGTGCAATATGTGATGCTCAAATCAGGGTAATCAGTACATTCAACATTACACAATGTAATTTTTTTGGGGGGGGGCATTTTACCAATTTCTCACTAAACCCCTCTTTCTCTCTCCCTTTCACACCTCTATTGGCCTCAGTCATATTCTCTCTTTTTGAAAGTTCAAAGTATTATTGTGATTGTTCTTTCTTTCTTGCATTTTTATTTTTAATTTTTAAGCCCCCACTTATGATTGAGCCCATGCAGTATCTCTCTTTCTTTGCCTGGCTTATTTCACTTAACATAATTTTTTTCTAAGTTCATTCATGTTGCTGCTGCTAATGGCAAAATTTCATTTTTTTTTCTTTTTTTTTTTATGGCAGAGTAGTATTCCATTGTGTATATATGCTGCACTTTCCTTATCCAGTTGTCTGTTGAAGGACATTTATGTTGCTTCCAACTTTTCACTATCATACATAGAGCTGCAATAAATGTGGGAGTGCCTGGATCATATGGCAGCTTTATCTGTAGTCGTTTGAGGAACCTCTGTACTGTTTTCCATAATGGCTGTGCAATTTACAATCCCACCAACAGTGTAGGAGGGTTCCCCTTTCTCCACATCCTTCTTAGCATTTGTTATTCTCCGTCGTTTTTATAATAGCCAGTCTAACTGGGGTGAGATAATACCTCAATGTGGTTTTGATTTGCATTTCCCTGATGCTGAATGATGTTGAATGATGTTGAATGATGTTGAATGATGTTGAATGATGTTGAGCATTTTTTCATGTGTCAGTTGGCCATTCATATATCTTCCTTTGAGAAATGCCTATTCAATTCCTTTGCCCATTTTTTAATCAAGTTAATTTGTTTTTTACTGTTGTCTGAGTCCTTTGTATATTCTGGATATTAATCACTTATAGGATACATGGTTTGCAAATATTTTCTCCCATTCTGTAGGTTGTTTTTCAGTCTGTTAATTGTTTCTTTTGTTGCACAGAAGCTTTTTAGTTTGATATAAGCCCATTTGTTTGTTTTTTCTTTTGTTGCCTGTGCTTTTGGGATTTTATTCCTAAAGTCTGCCTTTCTCTTCAATGGAGCATTTATTGTTCATGTAGATGCAAAGCACTGTGATAGATTACCAAATAAGACTATTTCTATATCTAATAAGGTTGAAAGGCGTGAGAGTAATAAAATATAGGCAGGAATTATGGGTCTTGCAATTGAGCAGGCAACACTGATGTATATACATATACGAGTATACTTATGTATATATACATACACAGAGAGAAATATTAGTTTAAGGAATTGGCTGATGTGATTATGGGAGCTGGCAAGTCTGAAATCCATAGAATAGATCAGGAGGCCAAAAACTCAAGCAGAGGTTGATTCTGCAGTTTTCAGGCAGAATTTTTCCTCTTCAAGAAACCTCCTTTTTTGCTCTTATGAATTTCAACTAATTGGGTAAGGGTCCCCACCTCCCCATTGTCAGGGGAAGTTGCCTTTACTTAAAATGAACTGATTGTAGATGCTAACCACATCCACAAAATATCTTCACAACAACACCTAGGTTAGTATTTGATTAAATAACTGGTACTTTAGACTAACCAAGCTGAGACAGAAAATAAACCATCACAACAACTAATTCCAAGTTGGATGGGAGGTTGATACTAAGTATGGTTTAAAGAGTAGAGAATATTTGAACTGTATGCTTAGAAAATGTGGGAGGTAAAGCAAGATATATTGTTCTCTGCTAGGCATGGGTAGGCTAGTGTGGGAAGGATGAACCAGGATAGAAAACTGGAAGGGACTGTTAATTCAGCCTGGGAAAAACCGGAAAAGTCACTGTTTTTCCTGAAGGCAACCAGCAGCCCTGAAATGTTCATTTTCAGCAAACAGTAACATTTAAATTTGTCTTTGGAAAGATAAATCTGATCTTATTATTTTATAGCTAATAGGTTGAACAAGAGACTAGGTATTGGGGTCAAATGTTACTTTTACATTATGAATAATAAATCATGCATAACAATAACAATTCAGGATAATCATAGCATGGAGAGAAGGAGAGAAGAAGATAAGTCAGAGAAAATAACATTAACAACAAAACAACACTCAGGATTTGAACTGCTGAGATCTGATCGATTAAATGAAGATAAAGGCAAAGATGATCATTGGGACTTTTGAAAGAAACACAATGAATAACCCCCTCTCATGGCCCAACTTTTGAGCCAGTTAAGAATAGACACAAGAGTAAGGCATTTGGAGACCAGAATACCACATCCATTTCTCATAAGACTGGTACTGGAGAGTGTAGGTTCTATCTGCAGATAGGAAAGATTCAGATTATACTGGAGAGTGTAGGTTCTATCTGCAGATAGGAAAGATTCAGATTATACTGGAGAGTGTAGGTTCTATCTGCAGATAGGAAAGATTCAGATTAGAGCAATTATCCGTTAGTAGCGGTAGACTGGGCCGTACCCCCTACCCTTACTCATCTGCCCCTCAATACACCCAGCCCATCGGTGGAGGAGCAGGAAACTGTGTCTCCTTTCTTGGGCTTGGGAATCTGGACAAGAGTGCAGGGCATTGGGGAAGGTCAATGTTCAAAGTAACATGAAGAGGAAGAAAGGTATGTTACACTCCTCACACCCACCTCCGTGATAGACTTTTTACAGTATGATTTATTTCAGGGCATTCCGTAAGCAAATTGTTTAATTTTTCTTGTATCTGTAACTGTTTGTGTGTGCACACACGTGTGTATGATTATGGGTCTCAGGAAGTGAACAAAATAGGTTAGGAGAAGAGAAACAAAAATAAAGCACCCTGGAGGATGAGGTAGAAAGAAAGACTTTGGTACTTTCAATTAGCAAAACTATTTAAATTTAATTTACAAAGTTTAAAGCTCTACTACTTTATAATAAAGTGATTGTCTCCACAGAGCCAAAGAATCTAATCCTGATTCACACTTAAACATTTCTTTATTCATATATCCTTTCAATAAATATTTTTGAACTTCTATGAGTTCCCTGCATGAGTGATAACAGGCCCTGAGACAAATAATAATAATTAACGTTAACAACTACAACAACACATCAATAATAGCAATTATCACTATTTAAATATTCTATCTACAAGAAATTCACAGTGCTGTGTGGTAGACGAGCCACACACCCACATAAATGTAATTATATTCACCTCCTATAAACTTAGCAGTTAGTTTTACAGTGTCTGGTAATTAGGAACTTAAAATCAGTTTCATGTTTATTGAATGCGTTGAACTCAGGAAGGTCAATTTACAAAGAGTTTTATTTGTTTCTACTCCACTGTCTTCAAACAAGCTCCACCGAAATATCCCTCTTGCATTTGGATTTAAACTTAAAGAGATCAAATGAGTCCCATCTGTGGTATCCAAAAATCCCCATGGTCAAAACCTGATTTTCATCCGGTTTGAATCTTCTTTTTCCTCGTAGCCGAGGCCTTATCGGAAGCCAGCTCTGGGGAAGGAGGAGGACTAGGATTAGCTTCCTCCCTCTCCTCCTCCCCTCAAACTGATGGCTCTACCTGGTCCTTCCGAGCTGGGCCTGAAGTTGTGTCTGGGCAGAATAAAAAAGGCAGTTCCACAGCACGGTACGATGATGCTCTTGATCAGAGCTCTCTGAGGGTGCAGCTAACACAAAGTCCAAATTATGCCTCTCCATTCTGGGAGCTTCTGTGGGCTCCTGGGAGATGTCCATCTGGGGCAATGGCTCGGTTGCCTGGCCCAAGCAGGGCTTCATTTTGTTAGCGTCTGCTTTTATGGGTTCCACTCCCGCAGCCTCTCTCTGGGAGGTTTTGATGGTCTGTAGACATTCTCCTTGAATGAAATACCTTTCAAAATGAGTGATTAACAGCTCCACTTCAGGACATCCCCATCGGGCTCCTAGGATGCAGTGCTTTCATACCCCGCAACTAGTAGAAGTAGAGCTGCCTTCTACTGTATTTCTCTCCTTCCTCTCCCTCTCACATCAGCCTCCCTTTTGCCCCCTACTCCTTTAACATTTTTCAGTACTGACCCCTGTGAACCCCAAGCTTCCCAATACACCAGTCATCTTTCCCAAGGTTTCCATTCGGCTTGAAGGCCACAGGAGACAAAAAGAAGAGCCAAGCGCTGAGCTGATGTTTCTCAGACCAGGCTGCATGGACACTGAGGTCACCTGGGAGCCCCCGCATCTCCCACTGCCTGTGTTCTACCCCCAGAGGCTGTGATGTCGTGGTTCACTATGGCCTGGGCATCTTTAATGATTCTCCAGTATAGTCAAGGTTGACAACTGTTGATCTAAAATCACCCTTCCTACTGATGTCCCCAAGAATGCTGTGTCTCTGGGTACAGGCTAATGGGCCACTTACAGCAGACTGGTTTTGGTTCACCCTCTGGGCAAGCCTGCCATAGGTGGTTAAGGACCTTTATGAATGTGAGAAGTTGGATATCTTTTATTCTCAGCTTTGAGACTTCGGTCTAAACTCTAAAAAAGCACGAGTTTCATTTAAAATACTTTTGTGTAAGCATTTCTTGAAGTGACCTGAATGAATGTGAAGCTGATGGAAAGCATTAAGAGTTACATAAGTCTCTTGAAAAAAAAAAAAAATGATGCTGCTTAGCAATTTTCCAGTCCATCTCCTTTCTGTGTCTCATTTTGTTTTCACCCAAAAAGCACACTGTGTCCCTAGTTTTAAAAATCATATTCACCTAACCTACTATTTACTAGGATCAAAAAGTGTCAAAATTGACCGTGCCCAAATCACACTTTGATTCTTAATTTTCTTTTGGAACACGTAGCAACCCATAATTTTTTTAAAATATATTTTTAGAAATAGTCTGTCTCCCTTGTTTGCCTTTGACTTTTATGATAAGAACTGTATAAAAGCTGCCCAAACTAATTTCTCTTTATGAGATTTATAAGACCCAGAGTTTCCTTAGGCAATGTTTTTTTCATGGTTTTGCAATTGGGATATTTAAAATAGTTCAACTCATATAATCTAAACATCACTTTCCAGGCACATTTAATACAATCACAGAAGTTCCAAACTTTTCTATGTGACCCCCCCCAAAAAAAATGTAAGTTTGAATTAAGCTTGAAAATAGAAAATAAATGTGATACACATGAAAATTAATATTTGACAATTTATATATATATATATATATATATATATATATATATATATTTGACAAGTTACATTTTTCAACCTGAGGAGTGATTGTGATCAAAAGAACAAACGCATAGATATTTCTTTTAAAGAAATACTGAATGTTTTTGATGTGGTTGTAATAAACTTATGTCAAGGTTAAAATGTGGTACATCCTTAGTTTATATTTTTTAGTAATATTTTATTAATTTTTATAAGGAAACTCTCCAGCAATATAAGCTATGGATGACTTCAACCATGTCCAATCATTCTTATGTTCTCCTAACATATATTTTATGTATAGTAGCTTTATATAATAATAAAAAATGTTATCAATAGTATTACAGTGCCATTTATATGGCAGCCTCTCATCTTTTAGCATTCTTACTAAAACTTAAGCCAAAGTCAACTAGTGATCAAAAATGTTAAGGATTCTAATGAGTACTTTAAAATAAGCAATGAGTATGACCTCTAATTTATAGTCTGAGAATGATTTTATTTTTATAAGATGTATCGAGATTTTGTACTTCTTTTACCTACTGGAATTGAGGTTCTGACTTTAATGAAAAGCTCAGGGTTTCTCTAAGAACTAGTTAAGCTAAGATAAATAATATAATGGCCACCAATGAAGAGAAACAGTCACTATCTCTGTCTGGGGCCTTTTCAAGAAACTAAATTTAACAATTTCTTAGGGAGAAGATAACACATATGTTATTTTTATTTCTTATAAATTAACTTTACAAAATAATTTCCTTGAGACATTACAAGGCTTATTATTAGGATGTTTTACTTAACAAGGCTAAAGCCTTTGAAAAATATCCCTAGAGAGCATTTTGGTTCCAGAAACAGAAGTTGCTAATTGCATTCGTAATGTTGAGTTCTCTAGCTTCCTTACCCTTTGGGATCTGAGTTATTGAGGTCTCTGGAAGGGCAAACATGTGGAGACTATCAATCTTTTCTCCGTAGCCCAGACGAGGGAATGACTTTTGTTGTAGATAAACCTTTGCCACAAAGGTGAGGGCTTTATGTAATGAGGTTTCCAGAGTGGTGGCATCTAAGTTTTGACCTGTCCAGCAACCCTGAATCTTCTCCTTTTTCCTTTGATTAAAAAAAAAGTCCTGTTTTTCTTTTGGGAAATACCCCTTGCTCACTTTTCTGCACTCCATGAACTGTGGGTCGCAGCGGCAGCAGCTTTAGAAGTAAAACAGATTTGGCTAGTCCGCTGTAAATTCAGGGATGCCACGTGATTCATGCCAAAGTAATCCTAGCCAATGAGGTCTGATTCCAGGGCTTATGTTGGAGCTATCTCACAAGAAAGGGACATTTACGTTTTTCCTAGAGTGGCTGACAGAAAACATGTAAACCTGGAGCTGCTGGCAAGTGCATTCTCACTGTGTCTGAGAAATGAGGCACCAAAGAGGAAAACAGAGTCCTGAGATAAAAAGCATGAGTCCTGATGACATTCCTGGAACCTCAGGATCCCGATGTGCTCCAAGCCAGATCATTCTTGACTTTTCAGTTATGTGAGTCAATAAAGTCCATCTCCCCCTTAAGACAGTTTGAGTTGATTTTCTAACACTTGTAGCTGGAATAGTTTTGAATAATGCATGTAGGATGCTCTGTCTGCAAATACATACACATTTTCCACATGGCAACTCATTTAGGTAAGTGGTAGCCTGGGTGTTAAATGGGGAAAAACTGCTAAGCATACTCCTGTAGATAGTAAAATAGCTGAGAAGCATCGATTTTTCTAAACTGGAACAATTTAGTTCTGAGTCAAATAACAGCTATTTTCTCTATGTGACCAAAGGAAATTTCTATTTGATCCCCATAGCATTTAGAATTCCATACCAATCAAGCACCTCTTGAAATGCATAGGTTAAAGATAAAGATATTTAAGTTACCTGTTCCTAGGTTCCAGTATATGACAATGAGTGACAAAATGGGAAAACAGCAAGACAAAGCCATGTTTGTTTGTTTGTTTTCACATAGTTAAATTGTCCTTTATTCTGAGATTATCTGTTACCAATTTTTTGGTGTACACACGTCTCTCTAAAAACATGAACCTATGTTTATAGTAGATTTTCATAATGTTTATTTGGCTTTGTTAAGTGTCCTCACTCATAAAGATAAAATATTGAGAGCCATATTTCTGGCCCCCAATTTTTAACTGGTATTTTTGTTGCCATTATTGTTATGAAGATGATAAAATATAACTGGTTTGAGAAATCCAAAGTTGTGGGAACCAGTGCTTTATCGCACCTAACTATTCTCTTTATGATTCTAATTGTGATGTGACAAGTCATGAAATATCTCACTGCTGAGCAATGCAAAATTGTAAGCCATACGCAAAGCTTACAAAATTCTCTCTTCCTGCTTTCCTGGAGATAGTTTAGATTTATCTGTATGCCTCTAGGCATTGGCCACTGCCAATGCCAGGGATTGAGGTAGCCTCCAGCATGGTGCATGTTCCATGGGTCATTAATCAAATAGGTTAAATACAAGCAAAAGAGTGATACAGTCACAGAGGTACAAATGGGGGCTTCAACACTGTAAATAATTATTGCTGAAGATACCACAAATCCCAGATTCAATAAACAGATGCAGGAATAGAAGATAATGGAGTAATGTTATAAAGGCTTCTTTAGAAACTTGAGCTGTGGTGATGTTCAAAAAGGTGCAATCTAAATTAATAAACAGTGGAAGGGTAGTTTTACTTTATTGTTTTTATTTGGTCTGTTTATTATAAGAAGAGAACGGAAAAATAATAGGTACAAGCAAAAATGGAAGGATCATTCTCAAACAGTGAGTTCTTGAAAACTATAAAATCAGAGAAATTCTGGTAAAAATAAATAAATAAATAAATAAATAAATAATGCTTTTTTTTGACACCCACCTGTCCCTGCTTGGGGAGATCTCACAAGCAGTTACATTAAGTAAGTAAACAACCAGCCAATACCAAAATCTGATTTTGAAAGCAATGAAGACAAATTATAGCCTTTACTGGGGATTAATCAGTGATCACAGAGGATATACTGTATCCATACACTGTATTGGATATTAGCACCCCTTCCTGTATCCATGACTCTGTTTTGTGACTTTGCCAGTTCTCCTACTCCACCCAGAAGGTGCTTCTTTGCTCTTTGATTTTGGGCCAGATGATATGACTAACTTTGGTCAATGGGATATTAAGAGACATGATATGAGCAGAGACTTGAAATGTGTGCATTCAGTTGGGTTTTTATTTTTTGTGCTTCTGTAAATGCCTTGACAAGAGTTGCTGACAGCTAATGAAGACATCCATTATCAACTTCAGCCCCAGGATAAAGACACACAGACAAGACTTCAGCCCAAACCTACGCAGCTGAACTCACTAATTAAAACAGAGCCTCTCGGAATAGCCCAGCTTAATTAAGCAAGACCATGAGCATGAGAATAATTGCTCATTGTAGTTTGCAAATGAGTTTGGGAGTATTTGTTACACAGCATTGCTGTGAAAATAACTGTTACAATTGCTATTACAGAACTTCATCAGAATTCCTTTCAGACTCTGTCTCCATATTCCTAATTGCTCTGGCGGCTGTGCTAATCTGCCTCCTCTTTCCCTATTGCCCCATGTTATGATTCTGCCTTGTTATTCAATGGTCTCTACTAAGAAAAATAACTGAGAACCCTTTTAACTTTAATAATTTATATCACTACCTTTCCTCAACCCAAATATCCCAAGGGCTATCATTAGAGGAGCACAAAGAAGTAGTCTGTCTTCTCAACAAGTCAGGGTGGGGAACAGGTAATAGTTGTAATTTACTCTTAACTGGACCAGTTACAATGTGCTGGGCACTCTTCTGAGCTTATAACATGTATAAACTCACTTGAACCTCCTAACACCCCTATTATTATATTATTATATCCATTTTAGATCAGAGAAAACTGAAGTTTAGTCCAGAGGTGACATAATTCTGAGTATTCAAGGGATCAGGGTAGAATATGTCTGGGTCAATGATCTTTCATTTTCTGGAAGAGGGAAACACTGGAATCTGTTACTGAAATGTGGAAATGAAATTGCAAGCCAGGCAGAACTGCAGCAGTTTTATCGTGAATCTTACTTTTACCTATATCCTGCCCTAGATGTATTTGGCGGTCCTAGGATTTTGGTAAGGAAGCATGCAAGTGGGTGTTCTTTGATTACCACCTGGGATAGAGCTGGAGCAGGAACTCTCCATACAGAGTAATCATATTTTACTTCCCACTTCAAATTGGTCGCAGCAATCATATGCTTTTCCGAATCTATTTCCATCAGGCTTACATTGCATGGCACAGATTATCCCAGTGCCCACCTGCAGTCCCCTCCCTTTGCCAACATAAAAGCAAATTATATTTTCTGTGCTTGCTTCACAGTTTCATGTATAGTCTCCACTTAAATCCCACCCAGTTCTCTTAAGATTAGTGAGAAAATGATCCCCCTGTTCTTTTCTTTCCTATCTGGGTCACTGGCTTTATACTGCCGCCCACCCCCCAGAAGGACACAGAAGAGGTCTTTGGCAGAAGGGTTTTCATTTTAACTCTTCCCTACTTTTTTTTAGCTCGTCTTTCCCATTATCATCTTTTAACCAGCAGCTACATTGCTGATCTGCAGCACTGCAGGTTTTCTGGTGCATGTTGCAGAGCTGCTAGAATTTATATCATCAGTCTCCCCAATAAATAACAGTATTGTAGTAGCTTGTATTTCGGTTAAGACGGAGCCTGTCTTTTGTAATAGCTAGTTTATCACATTTACTGCTGATTTTCACAGGAGCTAGGCTCTATCAAGACAAAAGTAACATTTCTTACTTCATATTTGTGAGCAATGGCAGGGATAGCTTGAGAGAGTGGGGGCCCAGAGGAAATCTAACTGTAGCTGAGAAGTGTTGCATCAGGCACAGAAGGACAACACTGCACTTACCTGTCACCTCACAAATGGTGGCAGGCCCCAAAGTTCTGAACAAGTTGCCTACACTCTGATTTTTAAAAGATAACAACCACAATAACAATATCTCCTTTTGAGAGTCGGAAGAAAAAAAGCAAAGACCATCTGAAGGTTATACTCAGTAAATCTTGCAAGACAACAGTGTTAGAAAGTGACTCATCTGTGATTATTATTCAGCACCTCTTAACACATTTTCCTTCCCTCAAGAGTAATGTTGCAAGAAGAATTTCAAAGTTGTCTGGGTCTCTCCTTTCAGGCCCTATTTGTTATACTGGAGCTAATAAGGTGTTGCTGTATTCTAAAGTATGTGTTAAAACCTCATCATGTTGGACATAGAACAGGGAAATTTTCATTTTTTACTAAATATAAAAAGCAAAAGTCTGCTCCAGGAATAAATATGTCAGGAACCCAAAAAGGAATGGTTAAAATAATGAAAAACCCTGACCTGTCTACTTCATATAATCGTATTCACATCTGGAAAATATTCTAGTTCAAGAAATTAATCTATTTTTGAACAGGAATTCTTATCTCTAAAGCTACTTAAAATATGAGTCTTTAGAAATGATTTAAACATTAATTAACGATTAGAAGGTAAAATAACTTTATAAGATAAATGTGTACATACGGTAATTAAGTTTAACTTAATCATTTATTTCCATTTATTGTCTTACTTTCTACTTTACGTCTTTCCTTTTTTTTTTTTTTTCTTTCAATGTAAGTATTGAACATCTGCTATCTACCAGGTATTCTTTTAGACACTGTGAATTTAGAAACAAACAGAACAGAGTTCCTGCTCTCATATGTCTTAGTTCCTGTCGGGGAAGCACTGACAGACATATGGACAAATGCATGCATATCACATCGGGTGGTTCTAAGTGCCATAAGGAAAAATGAAGCCATGAAAGGGGAGACAGAGCAATATAGGTGTTTTAAAGACAGTGATAGAAGAGGTCTCTCTGACGAGATAGCATTCGATTCCACACTGGAATGAATGAGCCAACTGGGACATCTGGGGGTAGAACATTCCAGCTCAAGAAAACATAAAATGCAGACTGTGAGTACAGATATTTGACTGGAATTGGGGGGGGGGGAGTGATGGGACAGGAGGTTGGAGACATGGCCAGAACCAGGTACTTGTAGCCAGTGGCAAAAATTCTAAAATCTGTAGTTAGAAAAGTACAGGGAAGATTTGGTTTGACATTTTCCAATTTGTCATGAAGAGGAGACAAACTTTGCAAAGTCAGTGATTTTTCTCTGTTTTATTCACTGCCAAATGTCCAATGCCTGGGAGACTCCCTACTAGGCACTCAATGAAAAGTCCTTAATAAAATTAGGGTTTCGTAACAATTGGCTTAAAATTATTCTCCCATCTTTTTGTCTTTGAAAATTTTGTTAATTTATATCTTGTTTTGTCATTTGCATTTGAGTTTTAAAGGTCTATGCTTTGAGTCAAGTGGGCCTATAAAGCTAAAAGATGAAGCAATCCCCTGCAAAGGTTGTCTGCTGTTCAACCCACCCTTTTCCTGTGCCTTTGGTACCCACATAAAACCATTTTTGATTATTTTGTTTCTATTTACCTTCTGTCCCTAAAGGATAGGTAGTGACTGATATTCAAAGTATACATTATTGTGGCTATGAGATTACTCTTCATTTCCTGCACATTTCCTTGGTTTCCTCCAATTTAATAAACATATACAATTTATGATTATTTCAGGGGAGTTTCTTATGGACTTATTATAAATGCATCCATGATCTCACCCCCAGAGATGCAAATCGTGTCTCAATATGTCAGCTGTTTTACCAGTTTTATAGTCTTGAAGAAGTCTTCCCCAGTCTTTTCTGACTTGCTCCAATCTGGTTTGATTCCTCTCTAGTATTGCAGCACCCAGTAGCTGTGTTTTAATAATCATCCATTTTTATCCTTCCCACCTCTCTCTTGTATTTACTCCCCTTTCCCCTACAACTTCTGATCTTCATCTGCCTTAGTTTGCTACCTTGTTTTGGTGGAGCATATCCCATTAATCACTCTGCAACAGGATGCATGGTAGGAAAATTTTGAGATTCTGTGTCATACAATAAAAAAGAGTCCAAACACCACTAGAGACACATTTTTACAATAGTAAAAATGTAAAAATGAGGCTTAATTTCAGAATTTAGGGCAGGAAATTAGCAAAGCAGGCAGTCTTTATAATTGTCCAACAGAAAAGGGACTGAGGTTTGAATAAGATGGATGCCTCACTAAAGAAATTACAGAGGCAGATCCCTCATGTTTTGAAAATTCCCAGTCTTCAGTCTTGGTGTAGGTCTATTTTTATCCATAGTTTAAGACTCATAGTAAGACATTTTATTCTGAAAATCCATGTATTTTTTTCTAGAAAATGAATTGGAAATTATGTTTATGCTGGTTTTTCTGGATCCTATTTTCTGTTCTCTTCCTAGAACTCCTATTCAGATACTTGTCTTTGAGTTTTCTTATCTTTTGGCCCCGACTTTCAACTATTTGTCTTTTTGCTTTACTTCTTGGTGACTTCCTCAACTGTAACTTCTGACGTTTTTTTTTTGTTGTTGTTGTTGATTCGTGTTTCTGTTTATTTTTTTGTTGCTGCTATTTTCTTCTTGATTGATTCAACTACCAAGAAAAAGCTCTTCTATTCTGTGACCATAGGATATAAACCTGGTTGTTGGAGTTCTGGGAGCTGTGTAGGAGGAACGTGCTCAGGCCAAACTTTTAGGAAGTAGATTTTCTCTTAATTTCTGTTTTTAAAATGTGCGCCTGCCCTCAGCTATGGCTAGAGTACAAGAATCTCGTTTCCCATTTTTAGAGAGTAAACCCTCAGGCTTTCCTGAGGCCTGGCCCTGGGCAATAACAGTAGGGGGCAGGAGGGGAGCTGGAAACAGTCCTCTACCTGAGCAGAATGGGGGAGAAATGGTGGTGTCTACGTGCTTCTTATTCACTTTTTTTGATCCTCCTGCTTACAAGCTCTCCTTTACCACTATTTCCACAGAGAGCTAGGTGTTGCCAGGTTTGATCCCTTTAAGGCTACTGCAGAATAAATTAACTCTTGACTTTCTCCACTATCACTGC
Organism: Galeopterus variegatus; assembly: GCF_000696425.1. Taxonomy (NCBI): domain Eukaryota; kingdom Metazoa; phylum Chordata; class Mammalia; order Dermoptera; family Cynocephalidae; genus Galeopterus; species Galeopterus variegatus. Next base: position 12,039 of record NW_007732541.1, on the reverse strand, counting down.
ATACAAGTCAACATTTGGGGCACACTGTACCAGTGACCACTTATTTTGCTGCTCTCTAGCTTTTAGATTGTTTTTGTTCTTGTCTCTCCCCAATCTTATTTTTAATTTGTACTTATTTATTTAAGTTTGCTTCCTTTTTATCATAATTTTAATGGGATTTAAGGAGAGAGAACAGAGCCTAATGGTTGTTTTCATTTTCTTAACTTTAGCAGCCTTTCCCATTTATTATTTTGAAATGTTACCATTAGTGTATTAACTCATTTGTGGTATTTGTTTTTTTTGTTTGTTTGTTTGTTTTTGTCTTTTGTCTTTTTTTCCGTGTCCGGCAACGGATCGCAACCCTCAGTGTTGCCCCCGTACCGGACCGGGGACCGGCAACGGGATCGCAAGCCTCGGTGTTGCTCCCGTGCCTCGCTCAGCCAGTGAGTGGGAGCCGGTCTGTATGTGGGATCCGAACCCTCGGACGGGAGCGCCGCCGCGCTTCCCAAGCGGCGCACTATCCAGTGCACCACCGGGCCGGCCCCATCATTTGTGGTATTTGTGATAGAATAATTTGAATGCATGGTACTTGATCTGCAGATCCTGGAACTGAGGGAAAGAGGTTTAATCAGTCTTGATTTGGTTTAGTAAGCTTTCACCTTTGTTTTACTTCTTGCAAGTCTCCCTTCACAACCAAGAGGGGGCAGACTTCCAGGACAAATCATAAAAAAAGAAAACAAGATAGATATAGAATTTAATAATCTTGCTTTGTTTGTATTGCATAACTTTGATAGATTCCATCTAGTCTTATCTTCATGTGTTCACTTGTTAATATAACAGATGTTTCTTGAATGCTCGCTATATGGCAGATATTATTTTGAGTACTGTACATACAGTGATTAACAGAACAAAAAATAAATCCTTTCATTATAGAGTTTTTGTTACAAAATCAAGTCATAGTGTTAATAGTGCAAGTAATGCACAGATAGGGCAAAAATTGTTAAGGAAATAATGGAATGACTGAAGTTTGGAAAACCTCACAATGTTTATTAACTACTACTGGATTGCAACGCTGTATGCCAAGCCTGGATTAGGTGCAGACAGATCGGGTAAGGGAGAACACCTGGTTGCTTGGGAACTCAGAGTTGCTGGAAAAAATCATCTGCAGAGGCGCTTGGTTGAAATGAGGTTGGAGGCTTCACAAAGACAGTATCCAGAGAGATGTGGAGGTGCTCATTTGCCAATATTCGATGGGCAATGCGGAAATTTTATTATGCACACAGAAAATTGGAAAGCATTGAAGCAGTAGTTTCAGAGAAAAAAGTCAAAGAAAAATGAGATATCACTTTTAAGATCAGTTGGGAAAATATGTCATAGAACTGGGACAGTTTCAACGAGTTTCTGATAAATAAGGTTATTTTGAAATTATGAATCCAAAGCTATTTACCTACATTTGAATGGCTGAAAATTTATAAGGGCTGTTATTACTTGTACTCCACACCATCTAAAAACAAGCCACAACTGGACATAATTATAAAAGGTGCCCTTTATCCTCTTTTGCCTGCTTTCAGAATTGGAGTCTTTACTAATTAATGTAATTCCCAAGTTCAAGGCATCTTCCATACCATCTAACAATATTATACTTTAGAAAACCTAAATTTTTTCTTGAAAATAAGTCAACCTACATTTTACAAAGAAAAGTGTACAACGTGAACTGTAATAAGTACAATTTCACCAAAGGTGTAGAGAAAACCTTAAAGAAGCATGAGCAATCCTATCTCTGGCTAGATCAAACTTTTAAATTTGTTTACGTTATTCCACAATATTTACTGAGCAGCTGCTCTGTTCAAGAAACTCTGTATGGCAGAAACTGTGGGGAGAAGAATCAGCGGAAAGCCTATTGTTTGCAATGTGGCATGTGCTACATGGGCTGACATGCTCACTTGTTCTCTCAAGGATTTCTCATTTAGGCACAAGTTTCAAAGATGGCTGTGTCATGCTATAGCCCTTTGCTTCTCTGAGTGTTCAGTGTTCAGAATTGCTTTACCCACTATAACTCTGAATGGTCTTCAGCTCTCTCTTGACTTGTACTATAATGGTGGTGAAGACTTAGAGGGAATAGCAGATTTTAAACCAGATTTTTGAAATATTTATTTTTCATCCAAATTCCAAACCAAAAATGGACCACCCACAGTGAAGAAACATAAATATCTTGACACTCCCTGCGTTATGTCCAACATTTGCTTTTTATAGTGGTAAAGCTCCCAGGTCACTACCAGTTCTTAATATATCTATTAAGTTATTTATCTAATAAATAGTGAGTCTAATAACATTTGTATAGATAAAGATAATATCACATGATTAAAAAATGGCGTGATATAGCTCTTTGTATTTTAATTATTTATAATAGCTATTAAATAGAGTAGATGCCTGTCCTACATATACTGTATTATTATTTACAAATGTTTGGTTGATTATCTTGAGAAATAATATCTAACATATCAAGTTTACTTGAATAGCCATTAAAAAGTGTTTGCTTTGTCCTTTCTTTCTTCATTCCTTCCTTTCTTTATTACCTCCTTTTGTCCTTCAACAAATATCGAACAACTTACATTATTCCTTTTGATAGATACTGACATGCATGGATACACAAATATGCTCTGGGATTCGTGAATATATATCTTGGAGATCTGGTGCCAAAAAAAGGGATGATTACAAGTAGTATACTTTAGAGATCCAAATTATGCAATTAACACTATATATTAATTATTATTATTTTTTATTATAAAAATAATTTGTGTTAAGTACCTGTAACTACATATAATCTGTAGCTCTCTCTATATAACCAACATAGTTACACAAATAAAATGGTAAACAGTAATTTCAGGATTGTAAAATTTCAGAAAAATGTCCTAATCTTGATTTCCTCTTTATGATGCAAATTATGATAGTGGTTATTGTGAGAACAAAAATGGATAATATCATACGTATTGAATTATATAATAAACAGATAACAGTACAGTTCCTGGTTCATAGTTAAAGTTTAAAAATGTTATAATAATAATCATGTTATTATCAGTAATAACAATTATTGCTAATGAGTCCTTTTAAACTAAGCTTTCAAATAACTTGCTCATTTGTTATAAATTCATTCTATTTTCATTAATATAAAAATATACCTTCCTACACTATTGAAGTGCCATGTCTCAACTGCCTCTGCAGACTGATTGCTTTGCCATTCCGCAGATATTTGAGGCCTTTTGAATCTTAAATGAGTTTAGATTTTGAGTTTGTTCCTTCTCTCCTGAAAAGTGCATATTCTTGATTTTTCCAAACACAGTAAACTTGAAAGCTTATCACTTCAGCCTAGTTACTAGCAAGCTCTTTAATTAGGGTCTTTATTTACTGTGTTCATAAGCTTCTTTCATTGCATCATAACAAGTATCTACTTTCTAAAGTGGCACTGTGCTGTCTTTGGTGTTTTGTGAGGGATGCAAGGTAAATCAGGCTGCTCTTGCCTTCAAGAGAGCAACAGACCAGGAATAAAGCTAACTGTATACATAAAGATCTGTAATGTGAGGTGGAAGCAGTAAATACTTTACTGTAAGTAGTAAGTGCTGTGGAAGCAAGGAAGAAGAAAATTAATTCTAGCTAGAAAGTTCACAGATAAATTCATAGTGTTTATGACAGTTAAATTTAGATTTCAAGGATGGGTAAATTTGAAGCAAATGAGGAAAGATACGAGGGAAGAACCCTCGGGTGGGAAGAAGAGTATGAATTAAAGCACGAGGGTGGAAAGACTGTACTGGGAAACTGAGAAGTTAAGGTTTCCTGGAAGACAAGACAAACTGTGGGAGACGAACTGAAAAGGGAGCTCGGGCCATGGAGAATTGCCTTTGCCCTTATAAACTCCTTCTCATCTCTTAGATCAAATGATTTTTCTTTGGGTTCCCATGATAAATTTCAAGTTACGTAGTCACCGTTTCCCCTTCCATTCTTCATGAGAACTTCTCTCTATTCAGCTTGACTTAACTGTGCATTTATCTTGTTTCTTTAATAAAAACTTAAACTGTCTCTCCTTAAATTATTTCTTTAAGAAATTTTAATCTACATTTAATGGCCCAAAGTATGGATTCCTCATATAATTTATTCCTAAAGTAAGCCAACTTCTCAATTTATTCTGATGATTTAAGCAGTTCTTGAATATTCAAAACAGTACTTTTACTACATAAAGGTCATGGCTGTCATTAAGAAGGAACATGTCAATTTTAGGATGACTTTAATAAAAATATCAGAACTATTATAACACTAGGTGGCATACACACTACTCAATTTTCTTTACATTTTTAGTAATATTGTTTTCTATCATTTAATTATGGTGTATGAACATTTAAAATTTCAATCTTGTGGAAATATTTGGTTGGTGTCAGAAGGTATGAAGAAGCATTTCAATACATTGCAAAAAAATAAAACTTAGGTATCGTCTAAATTTTTTTTTTTTTTTTTTTTTTTTTTTTTTTTTTCCATGTCCAGCAACGGATCGCAACCCTCAGTGTCGCCCCCGTACCGGACCGGGGACCGGCAACGGGATCGCAACCCTCGGTGTTGCTCCCGCGCCTCGCTCAGCCAGTGAGCGGGAACCGGTCTGTATGTGGGATCCGAACCCTCGGGTGGGAGCGACGCTGCGCTTCCCAAGGGGTGCACTATCCAGTGCGCCACCGGGCCGGCCCTCGTCTAAATATTTTTTGCATTCATTTTAAAAATAGCTCTGACAAACATGTGTTTCATAACTGAGTTTTTATCTTATAAACTATATCAGAATTATTTGTAAATTCTTAATATAAAAATCATTTTATTGCAAAGATATGTGTACATAACTAATATATAATATATTCATATTTCTAGTATTCTTTCAGGGCTGGCTTAAATACAATCAAAATTTCCCTTGTTAGCCCATAACTCTGTCAGTTTCATTTTTGGGTAACTCAGAAACTTTGAGGCATGTGGGACAGGCTAATGATACTGTCTTTAACAACTTTACATCACCTCTGTTAGTAAATTTTCATTCAGCTTATACATTCTCTGCTTCATTTCTCTTCAGTAGCATCTTTTCAAGTAAAGTATCAAGACATCACTTGGGACATTTTTTTTGTAAGCAAAATATAAAAGAGATCAATGCAAGAAGCTTTCTAGATGTCCACAGTCATGTACAGCCTATATTTGTGACTAATCTTTATTATTTATCCAGAAATTTCAATTCCCAGATAGATGATAAAATTTTCTCTCAAAGATTTATTATTTATTTATTTTTTAAAATTAAAAACCAAACCTGTGAATATTAGTCACAGGGTCACTGAAAAAGGCAATGCCTGGCTGTGGTTCTACTTATAAAACTTTTTTTTTTACCATCTTATTATTGAGCAACATTTCAGTTGATTATATTTGCTGGCAATTTCTACTGAAATAACACAATTCGTCTACTGATGTTTTCAAATGATTTTTTTTTTCAGGTTTTGTCATAAGCAGTTTAACTTTTTTGGTTGTCTTGTATTTTCCAATTATTCTATGAATGAAGAATAGAAAACTAAATTTCTACTTATTTTCTTTGTCTTTTTCTCTAGCAAGTCTCATACTAAGTTGAGACTTTTTACTGATGCTTTTAGAATAACTATATTGACAAAAACAAATAAACCTCAAAAGCGGTCAGCTACCACAGGTTTTATCCCTCGTGCATCTACAGCATCATTTTTCCCAAGTATCTGGGAAACAGTCAGCACTAACAAGTTTAGCCATCTCTCAAGCATTTAATAATAAATAAAAAGCTACTTTTGTTTCACGTTTTCAGTCATTTGTCAATCTTAAATGATTCATATTTTCTTGATTTCAAAATGACAGCTAAACTATATTTGTTTATACATAAAAAAAGGTTTGACGTATACCAGGTTGTGCATTACTTTGAATTAGTCATTGGACACTATACTCAGTGCCTCTACCCAGTTCAGTCTTTAAAGATTGTTATGACAACTTAGTATTTCACAGGTAAATTAAAGAGAAAAAGGTAGAGTTTCCATCATTTCCTGAGAATTGTTATAACCTGTATTATATTATATTCATGTCACAGTTTGTAAAATAATCTCTGTATATGGAAAAGAGTTTGCTATCTCTAAGATTTTTGAGCAAGGAAAAATCATTTTTGGCCACTTTCTAACCATTCCATCTGTGAAGATTATAATCTATGTTTGGAAAATAGTTGATATAAAAAACCTATTGGCTATTTGTAAGAAAAATTCAAGTATTATAATTCTTTAAGATCACACACACACACACACACACATATATGTATTTATCATATCCCATTGATGACTCTCAATTTTAAATTCAAGTATTATAATTCTTTAAGATCACACACACACACACACACACACACACACATATATGTATTTATCATATCCCATTGATGACTCTCAATTTTTTGTTTTTGTGAGATTAAGTACATATAATTGGGCTGCCTATCATTCCAGCTGGCAGGACAGATATTGTGCCTTATTATGCCCAGAGTTCAGCACTGTGTAAAGGGGTGGAAGTTAATGTACCTTTCCTCAGGGATCCAATTCTATTTAAGATTATAATGGACACCTCTGTTCATCTGCTAGCACCCAGTGGAAAGAAGTTATTCAGCCTGGTCCGTTTTATTGTTGTGCTCTGGTTGCAGTCAAGAGCCACACATTGCTGAAAAGAAGTGAAGTTTGAGGGCTTCTGTCCAGTGCTGGGGTGGGTCCCCACTTTGCTCCCAGGCAGGAGTAATCTTTGTATCTGTACAACCAGGCATGATTATTTGAAGGAAGCATGTTTACTCTCTACCTTTACACTCAATGATGAATGCTTGTACCTGGCCTCGTTGGCAGGGCTGAGTCTCACTGGGATGGCAGGATTGGGTTCCATTTCCTCACCATCCACAGGTCAAGAGCAGAGGCCCCTCTAGGCTCTGACACACTTCGGTGGCAAGAAGCTGTCTAATGCCAGCAGCTGAGCTGGGTGCTGCAGAAAGAACGTCCAGCAATTTGCTGACAAGGTGATGCAGTACCACGTTGTTGCAGATGGAGCTCTGGAAAAATTCTCTGCTGCTCTAATAGACTGAAGTCTGCTTCTGAAACAGTAGGTTTTCTAATGGAAGGATGAGCCCTTGGTGATGTGCTTAGTCAAGAAGCCTCCATGCATTAATAGGATACATGGATACAGAAAGAACCACGGTTTATTTTCTTTGCTCAGTGCTGGGACTGGTCTACTCATTTCTGTTTTTTTCTTCCCACATGGAACCATAATGTCCATCCTTGCTATATTTTTGGTTTAGACCACATACATTAACCCCAAATCATTTTCCAAAGAAGGGCCATGTGAGGGACAAGATGAGGGAGGGTGGATGGGGGAGATGCATTCCATTTCTTGCAGATGTCCTTGAGAGCTTCATGCAAATTTACTCATCTCTCTCTCTCTGTGCTTTACTTGTGCTGATACCACAAGCACAGCTGAATATCCTTAAAAGTCAACTCATTAGCAATAGAATAGCAGGTTAATAAGTAACAGTTCTTGGAAAACCAGTCCTTTATCAGGTTATTTACTATGTAGGTTTATTTTCATTAGCAATAGAATAGCAGGTTAATAAGTAACAGTTCTTGGAAAACCAGTCCTTTATCAGGTTATTTACTACGTAGGTTTATTTTCCTTCACATTTTAATTCACTTGAGGTATGCTCAGAATGGTCATTCTTATACATACGGGAGACAACAGATGGGTGAGGAACAGTACAATTCATAAGTAAAAAAAAAAGATTTATAAATAAGTAAAGAGATTTATAAATAAGTAAAAGATAATGTTAGGTTTCTTTATATGATGCTGAAGGGATAGAGAAGAAAAAAAAGAATCAATTCTGCCTTGATTTTAAAGTTGGTTAGGAGAACCTTCTGGAGGCCTTGAATGTAACTAAATTCAGCTTAAGACCAATTTCCCTCACTTATCTCCATGTATTAGCACCTAACACAGCACCTATCACAAACATTAAATAAATGGTTTCTTGAATGAATAATTAAAATTAGAAACTCTTGAATCCCTCTTCTATGATGTAAGGTGTTGCAAAGAACTTTATTCCTTGATTATAATTAACAGCTAACACAGACCGAAACCTTACTCTCAGCTATTTGCTTAAGGAAACATTTCTATTGGTGTACTTCTTATAAATCCATTGCTTTGTAACTGTACTGGGCTTCAAAAGCAGTGGGGAGTGGGGAAGTGATATAACTAATTGTAAATGTCACATTCATTTGTTTTTATACTTCTGTAGATAGGAAAATATGCAGCATCCATTGAAAACAACCTTATAGCAGAATGACTCTACACATGTATATTTTGCAGTATATATCAAAATTGCAAGAATGTTTGGAATTCCTATATTTGAAAGTTAAACAGCTCCAAAAAATTCATTTTGTAATACCCCATTAAAAATTCAAAGACTTTGTTGGATAGAGCTGGTGACAATAAATGTAAGCAGCACTATATAGCAAAATAAATTTAAAAAAAAAAGACACAGAATGCTATTTCTCTAGGTATGTCTTTGCTTACAAGGAGATGTGTCTGGATTTTCCCTTTCTTTGCTAATGTGCCCATTTCTAAACTCATTATGCATTTCTGGAAATAATTTTGTTTTCTCCTCCCACTCTCT
>NW_007732541.1:0-2299 GCF_000696425.1 Galeopterus variegatus | reverse complement strand
GCAAACACCTGCTAGAATAATCCATCCATGCCTGAAATTTCACAATTAACTTGAAAGATAACGATCAAAACTCTTCTAAGTCAGTTATGGTACAGTGCAAAGGATGCTGAAACACAAGCAACTGGACTCAGGCAAAGGCCTTGACCAACAGGGCCTTTTCCATAGGAAAATGGAATGGCTTGGTCAGGGCCCTCAACTCAGGTCCAGTTGGGTGTGGTTCAGCATCCTTTGTAAGCAAACGTGTGTGTGTGTGTGTGTGGAGTTAGTGTGCATGTGTGCCAATGTATCTTTTTAGTTTTGTTGCTATTCTTGTGTTCTTCAGAAAAAGAGAGAGAGACAGAGAGAGAGAGAGAGGAGTTTGGTGAAGCAGGCGGGCGATTTCGGCCTCGGGCATCCGCCCTGCACGGCCATGCTTTCCAATCTATGGCTCCAAAGACCCTTTGGCCGGTTACCTAGCTCATAGACCTTCATCATGGGGTCTGGTGACCCAGCCTGGCATATGAAGGGTTTGTGACCCAGTCTGTGAATGGGCTGGAGGGGTCTGTGAGCTCCAGACCCAGGCCTAGCTCAACAATTGGCCCAGTCGGCAGGATTATCAGCAGGTAAAAGAGCCCGACAACTGGCGTGGTCGCCTTGCTTTATAATTGGCATCAGGAACAGAATTAAGAGCTAGACAATGGGCGCAGTGAGCAGGATTCCAGACATTAGCATTAGCCATGCACAAAACCAACAGTTTCCAAAATATTTAAAATAAAATAAATACTTTTAATATATATCGTGGGCTTCTGCTACAGAAGAATTTGTAGCTTTTAATAACCTAGTGAATAAAATTAGACTGAAAGAGAAAAACTTATTTATTTTACAGTCCAAATTAATCTCTGACCTAGGTACCTGACTGCATGTGATTAGGGAACCTGGGAAAAGTAATTAATTTTTACCTCAAACCATTCTATACCTATAGGATTCTCTAAAGCGGGGGAGGGGGTTGTTTTATTTTAGGAAAAATCATGTAAACCAACAAGACAGGTCTCCATCATGATTGAAAACCATCACTCAGAGCCTGTTACATATCTATATGATTAAACTAGAAGCTATTTACCAATCATTAGTTTTCTATTATCCAACAAAACCAAATGGCGTTACATTACCACAGGTGTCATTTTAAAATGTTATGCATTTTTTTTATTCTCCAAATAGAAATCAGCTCTGTAATCATTCTTTTTGCTGAAAATGATAAGAATTTAAATATTATTTTGTTAACCTGAAGTCCAAGAAACAATATTGGATTGAAAACTGAATGTGTTATATCAGCTTGTCATAATAGTCACGGTCAGTTAAATTTATCAGTACAGTGTTGGAACAAGGCCAGAACTCAAATAAGTTGTCATCAAATAAGCATAGATTTGGAGTCTTTCCCAGTTTTCTTNTAGTTTTCTATTATCCAACAAAACCAAATGGCGTTACATTACCACAGGTGTCATTTTAAAAATGTTATGCATTTTTTTTTATTCTCCAAATAGAAATCAGCTCTGTAATCATTCTTTTTGCTGAAAATGATAAGAATTTAAGTATTATTTTGTTAACCTGAAGTCCGAGAAACAATATTGGATTGAAAACTGAATGTGTTATATCAGCTTGTCATAACAGTCACGGTCAGTTAAATTTATCAGTACAGTGTTGGAACAAGTCCAGAACTCAAATAAGTTGTCATCAAATAAGCATAGATTTGGAGTCTTTCCCAGTTTTCTTTCTTTCTCTGTCTTACCTTCCTTCCTTCCTTCCTTTCCTCTTTCTTGTAAAGTTGTGATTTGATTCAGCCACACACATGCTTTTTCTTTCCAAGTAATTTATAAGTTACATTTAGCAAAAAGAAGTAAGTAAAAACAGAAACTGAAACCATAGAATATTGATTTGCTTGTAGAATACTTTCACTTTCTCACATAAATTCAACTACTTTGGCACATCCAAATACAGACAACTTAATCCAAAGATTAATTTCTCATCCTTGTTTAGTCTGCTGACAAAACTGTAGAGTATTATTTATTATGAAAAGAAACTACAGAAAAGGAGGCAAAAATCCATTAATCATAATTGTGTTTACTTTATTATCCACATCATTCAACTTCCCTCATGGTTTCTCTATCTAAAAAATGTTGATGGAGTGAAGATTTTTTCTAATGTTGGGCAGAGAAAAGACCATTAGATTGAGCGTGAAGGAACTTGGTTTCTTCTCCCAACTGTGAGAGTATAGGCCATGTGATGTGTTATTTATTTAATAGTCTCTGGAATTTTCCTCAAA
>NW_007732540.1:118642-130594 GCF_000696425.1 Galeopterus variegatus | reverse complement strand
TATATTTTGGATAACAGTCCTTTATTAAATGTATCTTTTGCAAATATTTTCTCTCCGTCTGTGGCTTCTCTTTTTATTCCCTTGACAGTGACTTTCACAGAGCAGGAATTTTAAATTTTAACAAAGTCTAGCTTATCAATTCGATATTTCATGCAAAGTGTCTTCAGTGTTGTACCTCAAAAGCCATCACCAAATCTAAGTTCATGTAAATTTTCACCTATGTTATCTTCTAGAAATTTTTTGCATTTTACATTTAGGTTTGTAATTAATTTTAAGTTGATTTTGGTAAAGGGTGTAAGGTCTGTGTCTAGATTCATTTACTTATTTTTTTGCATTTGAACATCCAGTTGTTTCCATACCATTTGTTGAAAAGACTATCTTTGTTCCACTGTATTCCCTTTGCTGCTTTGACTATATGTGTGTCTATTTCTAGGCTCTCTGGTTTGTTCCATTGATTTATTTTACAAATAACCACACTGTCTTGATCACAGTATCTTTATAGTAAGTCTTTTTATATTTTTGAAATATAATTGATTATACATACTTGTGGAATAGAGAGTTGAATATCTATACTTGTGTACAATGCCTGATGATCAAATCAGGATAATTAACATATTCATCATTACAAAATATAACCATTCTTTGTGTCAATTAACCAAATTCTGCCTAATTCCACCCTCCCTTTCCCAACTCTAGTCACCATAGTTCTGTTCTCTCCTTCTGAAGGTTCAATGTATCATTGTGTTTGTTCTTTTTCTTTCTTTCCTTCTTTCTTTCTTCCTTTCTTTCCTTCTTAGCTCCCACTTATAAGTGAGTACATGTGGTACTTCTTTTTCTGTGCATGGCTTTTTGGTGTATATTTTATTTCATTTTACATTTTGAAACATAATTGATTGTATCTGTAGGTTACAGAGTTGAATATCAACACCAGCGTCACTGGGTGATGCTCATATCGGGATAATTTGTACATTCAACATTACACAATGTAGTCATTTTTCGTGGCCCTTTACCAATTTCTCGCTAACCCCCCCTCCTTTCCCACCTCTGGTAATCTCAGTTCTGTCCTCTCCTTTTGAAAGTTCAGTGAAATATTGTTATTGTTGTATCTTTCTTTCTTTCTTTTTGTACTTGTTTATTTCTTTAGCTCCCATTTATGAGTGAAAACATGGTATTTCTCTTTCTGTGTCTGGCTTATTTTACCTAACATAATTTTCTCTAAGTTTGTTCATGGTGCTGCTAATGGTGGAATTCCATTCTTTTTTATGGCTTAGTAGTATTCCATTATGTATGTATACCATATTTTCCTTATCCAGTCATCCATCGCTGAACATTTAGGTTGGTTTCAATTCTTGACTATTACAAATAGAGCTGTGCTCAACATGGGAGTGCAGGTATCTCTTTGACATGATGATTTCCATTCCTTTGGGTATATGCCCAGCAGTGGTACTGTTGGATCATATGTCAGCTTTATCTGTAGTTGTTTGAGGAAACTCCATACTGTTTTCCATAATGGCTGCACTAATTTACAGTCCCACCAACAGTGTAGGAGGGGTCCCCTTTCTCTGCATTTTCACCAGCGTTTGTCATTCTCTGTCTTTTTAATAATGACCAGCCTAACGGGAGTGAGATGATATCTCAATGTGGTTTTGATTAGGATTTCCCTGATGCTTAGTGATGTTGAGCATTTTTTCATGTGTCTGGTGGCAATTCATATGTCTTCCTTTGAGGAATGCCTATTCAGTTCCTTTGCCCAGTTTTTAATTGGGTTACTTGACATTTTTACCGTTAAGTTGCTTGAGTTCCATGTGTATTCTGGATACTTATCCTTTGTTGGATGCATAGTTTGAAAATATTTTCTACCACTCTATAGGTTGTCTTTTTGCTCTGTTAATTGTTTCTTTTGCTGTGCAGAAGCTTTTTAATTTAATATAATCCCATTTATTTTTTCTTTTGTTGCCTGTGCTTTTGGGGTCTTATTCACAAAGTCTTTGCCCAGTCCTACTTCCTGAACTGTTTCTCATGTGTTTTCTTTTAGGAGTTTTAAAGTTTCAGGTCTCATAATTTGTCTTCAATCCATTTTGAGTTGATTTTGGTATATGGTGAGAGGTACATTCATCTCTGTATAGATATCCAGTTTTCCCAGCACCATTTATTGAAGAAGCAGTCTTTTCCCCAGTGTATGTTCTTGCTGCTTTTGTCTAAGACCTGTTGGTTGTAAATATGTGGGTTAATTTCTGGGTTCTCTATTCTGTCCCATTGGTCCAAGTGTCTGTTTTTATGCCAGTACCATGCTGTTTTGGTTATATAGCTTTGTAGTATAATTTAAAGTCAGGTAGTATTATGCCTCTGGCTTTCTAGTTTTTGCTCAGGATTGCTTTGGCTATTTGGGGTGTTTTCTTGTTCCATATTAATGTTGAGATGTTTTTTTCATTTCTGTGAAGAATGTCATTGATATTTTGATGGGGATTACACTGAATCTGTAGAGCACTTTGGGTAGTATGGACATTTTCACAATGTTAATTCTTCCAATCCAAGAGCATAGAATGTCTTTCCACCTTTTAATTCTTGAAGTTGAGTCATGTTAGCCCTTCAACTTTGTTGTTGTTGTGTTTTTTATGTTCTTCTTTAGTAGTTTTATTTAAATGTTATTTTAAATATGCTGTCCTAATAAAGTGATTATTATTATATTATATTAGATGCTTCGGACATTTCTCTGAGTGAGAAAAAAATCTTCACATCTCAATGTATCCTGAGAGTATGTTTAGTTTTATAAGAAACTGACAAATTGTCTACCAAAGAGGCTGTATTATTTTGCATTTCCAGCAGGTATGAATGAGAGTTCCTGTTGCTGCACATCCTCACCAACTTTTGGTGTAGTCGGTGTTCTGGATTTTGGCCATTCTGATAGATGTGCAGTGGTATCTCATTGTTGTTTTACTTCCATTTCTCTTATGACATATGATGTGGAGCATCCTTTCATATATTTATTTGCTATCTGTATATCTTCATCAGTAAGGTGTCTGTTAAGGACTTGGGTCCATTTTTCAATCAGGTTTTAGGTAAACTCTTTGTATACCCAGAGTTTTAGGAATGAAAAGTACCCAAATATGTTGTTATTGTATGATTCATCTTTTGTCTAGTGAAGTAAGAGAGGGCACTTATTATTTTATCTTAATTTTGCAAAAATCTATATATTATTTTATTTATTTATTTATTTGTATTATTAGCATATTCGTTTTTACAAATTGTGATATTTCTTTTGCCCTTTATGAAATCTATCACTTCCTGAACACCCTTCCTCCCTCCCCCCATCTCTAGTATTCTTAGGTTTGTTCTCTCCTTCTGAACGTTCAACATATTGTTGTGGTCTTTTCTTTCTTTCTTTCCTTCATCCCTTCCTTCTTTCCTCCTTTCCTCGCCATCCACCACTTCCTTCCTTCCTAACAGCCAGTTATGAGTGACAACATGCAGTTTTTCTGTTTCTTTGTCTGCCTTATTTCACTTAACATTATATTGTATTATATTCCATTACATATTTCAGACATTTCTCTGAGTAAGAAAAAGAAATCTTCACAGCTCCTGTTATTATTCTAACTATTGTAAGTTAAGTGGAACTTGTCTAAACCATTCTCAAATTCTCTCCTTCATAAATACTTCTTAATTTAGTACACCCCAGCTCCTAGTTGCTCCTAGGTCCACCACAAAAATGTCTCCCTGAGACTGTATTCAAGCCTTGCTAAAGTTCTTCCTAGCCTTGAGTACTTTCTCACACCCAGCAGATCTGTACAAGTGTCTCACTCTCTAACTCAAAGCCATCTCCTTCTCACTGGACCACAAATTCTAAGACATTGGATGATTTCTTCTACATTTATTCTTCTAGTAAAGATGTGGACTCCATTTTTAATGTTTGACATGACAGCTTTTCGATTCCCGCGTATCTTCCCTGGTACCCTGCATTGGGCAACTAGGACAAAAGAATCCCATTATACCATTCATCCTGTGAGGCTCAAACCCTCCTGGCAAATGGCATTGCATGTGACCTCTTCTCCAGTTCTGGCCCCTAGCCACTGTAAAGACCCCAGTGCCCTTTCTCTTCTTCCTTCTGGCTGCATTCCTTCTAGAACTTGAGCCCTTCACCTTGGGAAATTCTCTTGTGGCTTTTTGTGTGAGTAATAAACTTTATTTCATAACTATTGATGCTTGTATGGTTACAAAATAGTTTATTACTCACACAGGAAACCACAAAAGTCACAAATGACACAGTATGTCATTTGTCCTGGCATCCGAATTCCTGGTAGGAGAATATAGCAGGAAGTGCTAGGCACCCAAATAAAACAATTCTTACATATTTACTTATGCAAATAAATTGGATCCATGTCATTAGCAATTTTCATTCAAAATGTTAAAAACATGCCTTATTTCTTTGTGCCTAATGCAGATATTGATATATTATGTTCACTGTAGACTATATTTAATGAATGTATCTGTCTACACAAATGTTTCCTGTTTTGTTGTGAAAGCTATTAATAGCCTAGACTGTCTTTTTGTTCCTCTGTGATTAGCATATTCCAGTAGATATTTAATAAATTTTATTTAATTTGATGGTATCAGTACTTAATCAAAATGTAAATAGAGTGTAGCAACAATATATTTCTTTATAATCTACAAACTAATGTGGTATTTTATATTTGATCATTCAGTACCATATTTTGATAATGTAATATTTATTTTTGTTCAGTTTGTGTCATGTCTTAGTAAATACATATACTTCAAGGTCTAATTCCTTAGTGAGATTATTCTTTTCAAGCCCTCTTTCCTCAGTTTGTTCTTCTGATGTGTTATTCTGTGACACATTTGATGTGCATTATATGAATGATGCTTTTGTGTGAACTAGCAGTCAATTCTTCAACTTTAATAACAAACTTTTCTAACCTCACTTCTTTATACTATGAGTTAGTATGATTAAAAACTATTTCCTGTGAAAAATATCCTTTTATTGTTAGAATTTATGCCAGTCACACATTACTGTACATATCTGGATCAGAGCAGAAAATGATTAGATTTTTTCCAAAACATGTCTCAAAGACCAAGCAACAGTGGTGTATAGCCAAGTGGAAAGCACAAAGGTGCAGTGGAGAAAGGCATAAAAACTCCAAGGTTATTCAAAGACATAGGAGTGTAATCAAATGTTTTATTTCATGTTATGAATGCAGTAATTACATAGAATACCTTTGTTTAGGGATCTTAAAATAATTTTTCTTTTGATAATAGTTTCTCCAGGAATTTTTACACTTACACGATTTTAACAAGGGCTTTGCACAAAGGCAACATCCAACTTAATGACATTCACATGACCACGGCATGAATAAAAGTGCTTCAGAGCCAGAAGAGAAAAAAAAAAATAATAGTGGGTGCCATGATTTTGCAATTATTGTTGTTCTTGAATCTTGTCTAATAGCATTAAAAGTTTCTGTCTAGTAATTTATTTTTCATTTGACTTTAGTGGAATGCTTCCTAAACAAAATCAATAACCACATGACTAAATAGTAACTTCATAAACTTGAATGCTATTTTCTGTTCTCAGCATACTTATGATAAATTTTAAAAATGCAAATAAAAACTTAGCTCCAGGCAAGTGAAATAAAGTTTTAATCTAACAAAATATACATCTCATGGATTTTACATGTGTTAAAATATTTAACAGGCACTGAATTAGCTGAAATAAATAGTTCAACCCAGCAAGGGAAAATCTTTAATAATGAATTAAGGAATTCATGATCTTAGCAAATGAGCTAGTAAAGAATGCAATTGGTAAATTCTGTAGGAGACAGGTATTCCAGTTAAACAAGGATGAGATTTTCAACATGTTAAGCATGACTTATGCCCTTTAGTGATTCTCTATCCTACCATAAAGGCCTAAGAAGAGCATGTAGTACACTCTGATGGCTTTCTCACCTCAATGAATCCTTTTTCTCTGGAAAACACAGGAGACCCATTGGCTTTTACCTGCCATTTTCCCTGGCTTTTGCCCTCTCAAACCCACCCCCTTAAAAACTGTTCTAAATTGAGCCAATCAGAGAAGTTACCCAAGGAATTTAAAAATCGACAATGTAGCATAAAGAAATTTGTTGAAGCAGAATTACCTAGATGGACAGTTTTTAGAGAGAAGACTCATGTATTCCTCTTGTTCAGGGCCCCAGAAATTTCCTGATTCAATCTTTCTCCTTGGCCTCACTTTTTCAGTTATTCCATTGGTTACTATTTTCTACCCCAGCCATTTTTCAAATAATTTGTTGTTGTTGCTGTTGATTCATCCAGAGTTGGTTTCTGTTGCCTGTTGTCCAGATTACCTCAGGAATTTAAAAGAAAAGTAGGTTTGCTAGTAAATATTTTAGGAATATTAGTACAACTCTTATCAGGCAGAACTGTAAGTGCTTACTTACTTCAAAAATAAAAACGTATGCCACTCTACTTGGCAAAGTGTTTAAAAGTGTTGACTAAACAAATGAAATGGATAGTAGTATAATAATATAACAAGGACCAGCTACTGCATTGTTGCATGCAGATTGAGTTGCATAAATGATGGCTATATTTTTTCCTTACATTTCCCTCCTTAAAGAGTAGTTATTACTCTTTTTACCCTTTTTGGCATTGCTGTGTGTGGTGATTTTTAGCATGTATATGTGTGTATGTGTGTGTGTGCATTAAACATATTAATTAGACCAGTATTTGTAGGCTTAAACTATTGCAGTATTAAACTAGCTCAACATAAAAGTAGACAAAGGGAAGTAACAGAAGTAGTTTCTACTGATTGCGTATATGCTTTTCTAATGATGAGGAAGCAGGGCTTGGAATAGGAGAGGAGGATATAGAAGACATATGTGTTTGAATGTCTTATCTATTCTTTTCTCGATTAGCTAGGAGAAAGTTCTGATTGCAAGGAAGATTACACTGACATCTACATCATCTTTAACGGATGGGTGAACTCTCCTTTAATTTAAAAGAAAATATGCTGCTCCATTTCCCTTACTCAGGTAAACCTTCCTGACCCTTGACAACTTTACCTTAATAGAAAGGAATCAGGACTGACTTCCAGTACTAATTCCACTTCTGAGTGATCTCTTTAGCAGGTGCTATTCTATTTTGTCCTGCCAGTTTCATTCACCAGGGAAAATGAAATGTTCTGATGGTAATTCTGTAGTGATATCTTTATTGTCTCAGTTTACTTTTTCACTCATAATATTAAACAGTAACATGAAAAATGAGAGGAAAATGAGTGAATAAAGGCTAGAATTAAAAACTGGCAAAAATTTTTTATAAGAATTCTCTTATTAGTCTTCTCTTTAAAACACTAGGCTACTTCAAAAAGTTCATGGAAAGATTCTTATTACTTTAATTTTATTTTCTCACAGCTTTTTGAAGTACCCCTGTATATCAATTATTCTCCAGGATCAACTGGTTTTCACTGGTGAATTGTATTAACTTTTAAGGAAGAAACAATATCAATATTACACAGACTTTTATGCAAAGACATTGAAAATTGCAGACCAAAACCATCATGAAGAGTGATGCCAAAATCCCTATAAAATATTAACAAATTGAATCCAGCAATATATAAAAGTATAATATATCACAACCAAATAGGATTTGCCCCCAGAAATGAAAGGTTGGTTTAATACTTAAAAATTAATCAATTTTCTTAACCAAATTAACAAAATAAAGTAGAAAAAAGATGATCATATCCATATAATCAACTCTTACTTATAATAAATAAAACAAATTCTCAGCATATTAGCAACAGGGAGGAATTCCTCAACCTGTTAAAGTGAATCTGTGAAAAACCTTCAGTTGTCAACCTAGTGATCTGCCAGAACAATGAGGCAAGAAAAAGAAGTAAAAGGGATAAAGATTGAAAAGGAAGAATAAAATTGATTTTATTCACAGACAGCAGGATTATATACATTGAAAACCCTAAGGAATAGCCAAAATCTGCTAGAACTAAAACATGAATTTGACAAGTTTCTGAATACAAGGTCAAGTCAAAAATTAATTGAATTTCTACATATAAGCAGGAAAAAAATGGAAAGTGAAATATAAATGCCATTTACAATAACATCAAAAATAAAATATTTATTAATTAATTTAACATAAGGTGTGCAAGAGCTTGGCACTGAAATCTGTAAGATATCGTTGAATGAATTAAAAAAGACCTAAGGAATGGAAAGATATATCATATTTATGAATTGGAAGACAATAGCGTACTAAGATGTCCCATATTAGATATTAGATATTAGATAGATTTAATGCATCCTAATCAAAATTCCAACAGGTTGTTTTTTTCTGTAGAAATTCACATATTGGTTCTAAAATTGATATGAAAAATACAAAGAGCCTTGAATAAACAAAATATTCTTGAAATAGAACAAGTTTTTATTATTATAGAATTCCAAAAAAAATTACAGTAATCAAAATTGTGGTGATAATGTAAAGATAGATGAATAGATCAATAGAATAGAAAGGAAAGTCCATAAATAGCCCTACACATATACAAGGTGCTAAGGCAATTCAATAGGGAGAGGAAAGCCACTTAAACAAATGTGTCAGATCACAGGTAAAAGTATATCAATTATTTATGAAAACTGTTATTTCAAATTAAATCTTACTTCAATACTGGCCACTTTACCTTAAACTAGGATATGAGGTTAGAAAAACTTTAGGAAACACACACTAGTCTTCTTTTTCTTCCAATGTAATGGCCAAAATATCAACCAAGCACTTGGCATGTGCTGAATTGCTGTCAATTAGTGCTGAATTATCGGATATTTGTCTGCACATTTTTTTGCTTATTATAACTATTTTATTATGAATAATTATAAATTTATTGTAAATAATAAATAATCTATCATACATTAGGCCTTGAGTAAGTATGCAGTGATGAACAAAACCAAATGGACTTTATTCTGAAGGGCTTTTCATTTATAACATTTAAAAGTGGGAAGCACACCTTAGTCAAATAAACACAAATAAATATATGATCAATAATTTTTGTAATTGCAATTCAATTGGTACAGTTTTTAATATATTCATTTTGGAATAAATCTCAACTCAATGTCAGTTTATTCCCTTCCCATCCATCTGTACATTTAATCTATCTTTGCTATGAAAGAAAACATGACTGTGCTTAGAAAAGATAATGGGTCCTAAATTAGATTGGGGGTGTTGATTGGCTTTTCCAAAGAAGTCAGGGAGTCATGATTAGGCTGAGACCTGAAGGTTGGTAGGAATTAAACACTGAGTAGAGGAAAGACTTTCAAGCTTGAAAACAAGCAGAAGGATTCTGAAGTAGGAAAGAGCTTTGCGTGCTTGAGGAACTGTCAGACTGTGTGTGGGTCTGGAGGTATGTGTGCATTTGAGGAACTAGCCAGCCGGTCTGGTGGAGAATGTTAAGTGACGGAAGGCATGGCCAGATCATGCACAACCCTGGGGCCACGGTACTGAATTTGGAGTTTATCCCAGTGCACGAGTAGGCTTTTGAAGAGTTTTAAGGGAGAAGGTACTACTTGATCAACTTTACATTTTAAACAGAACTCTCAGTCTACTCTGAGAAGATTGAACAGAGAATAATCCACAGATTTTAGGTACCAGATGCTCAGGAAACACAGTTGTCATCTGGAGTTAAATGCTGTGCACAGATGAGTGTCCTGGCCCTGAAGAAGGCCATTTCACTTACCAAAAGGCACACTGGGCATGGGGATATCTGCATACTGCTCCAGTCACTGATTTCAAAAGTTCTTTTGAAGTGTACTTAAAAATTTCAATAATTGATTCATCATCACACTTGCCTCTACAGCCTAAAATAGGGAAGGACTTATTTTGATTTGAAACATTTAAACTCAGATGCAAATCACCTCAACCACAGAAGAACTCCTGTTGAGCATTTGACTTAGAGTAGTGTAGCACCACAGGCTTGCTGCAAATACTTTTAAATGGCAGAAATGAAGTCCTAGTTGCCGTTGTATAACACTATGTGTTTCTGCCTTGACGCTCTTGTCTCCCACAATGACAAAGCTAGTATTTATAGAGTTGATGCCTAGTTACTATTTCTGAGAGTAATTAGAAGGTGAGCTAGAAAGGAAGGCTATTTAATACCTGTTAAGGCTAGAATTTAATCTGCCATATTACTGTTCCTAATCATTTGGGTTAAAAATATTTCATGATACAGACTTTGTAGAAGTGTTAAAATCTGCAGTGTATTCTAAGCTAATGCAATTTAGTTGCAGAAATTAATTTTCTAGGGGTGAGAGGCATTATAAACATGGATAAAACAGCATATGTTGTTTGCTGTTTTTATTCTTTAATGATATCATAGTGCATGAAAATAATTTTATTGTATGGCTTTTTAAAAACTTATATATCCACTCATACCACACATTATATTGCAGGAATCAATCCTGCAACCAGAGAAGACATCAAAAGAACTTTAAGAGGTGAACAGACTAATGGATATACATTTGGGATTCTGATTCAAAAGCCTGTTTCCTTAACCTTAAATTACCCTACTTCTGATTTCATCTATAATTTGTGAGCATATAATTTAACTTCTTTAGTCTTTTAATCTATTCTTCAGTGATTATAGGAGTAATATTTTAAAAGTGTAAGATTTACGTTCTCACATCCTTGCATAAAATCCCAAATTTGCTCACCAGCACCTTCAGGATAATATCTAAATTCTTAATGTGGTACTTCTGGTTCCTGCCTTACATTTCAGTTTTTCTTGCCATG
This sequence comes from Galeopterus variegatus, assembly GCF_000696425.1. Classification (NCBI taxonomy): domain Eukaryota; kingdom Metazoa; phylum Chordata; class Mammalia; order Dermoptera; family Cynocephalidae; genus Galeopterus; species Galeopterus variegatus. Next base: position 119,812 of record NW_007732540.1, on the reverse strand, counting down.
TAGACTGAGTTCCATATTTCAAACTGCTCAGCTGAATACCACATAACATAACACAGCCAATGCTGGGGACTGTCTGGAGAAATATTTTATTTTGCCCAGTTGACTTCTTTATAATGTAGTCGGACATAAAATTTATCACACTATATTTTAATTAATTCATTGTGAGTCTTTCCTACTAGACTGTGAGCTGCATGAACCCCAGTGTCATACAGAACCCTTAACACATACCACTTAACTCATACTGGTTGAATAGATACATTTAAGGATGAATGAAATACAGGTTGGTTTGGTTATATAATATGATTTAAGATTGGACATTTTAGTTGAATGAAAACGTGATATGAACTAGTAAAGATGTAGCACTCTAAACAGTTAATAATATCTAAGATTAAGCTGTGTCCGTCCATAGAACAGACAGCATCCAAGATAAGGGAAATAATCAATAGCCATCTCTGATTTGCAGAATTATTTAAAAATATGTATTTGTTGATTCCTGATCTGAATAATATAACCTAACAAAGGATATAAAAAAAACTGATAGCAAAACACCAGTTTAGATACTATATATATTAGGGGCCTTTAGTGAAAAATAAAAACAAACAAACAAAATCCTCCTTTTGTGAATATAAATATGTAATATGTAATACATGTACAAAAATCTCTAAAAGGACTAGATAATAATACTGTGATGTACATCCATGTACATGACGCTTAGCTTAAGAAATAGTATATTAGCAATACAGATGAAGTCCTTGGTAAACCTCTTTCTACAAATATGTAAAAAGTTTACTATTATCTGTAAATAATGATAGTTTTGCTTCTTTTTCTCATTTCTTATAATATTTATTTCTTCTTATTACTTCCTTGACTTAGTTGGAATCTATGTAACATTGTTGAAGACGTGATGGTGAGTATCCTTGTGTTATTTCTGATTTCAAAGGGAATTACTGTAACTTTATTCCATTAAGATTATTTCCTGAATGTTTTCAGAAGCTAGCATATATCCAGTTAACAAAAATCCCTTCTATTTCTGGTTTGACTGTTTATCATAAATATGTGGAGAATTTTTATTGAAAAGATTTTTAATCTATTGAAATTATTTTTTTTGTCTTTTAATCTCTCAACCTTAAACCATCCTTGCATCCCTGTTAAACCATGCTAGTTTATAAT
>NW_007732540.1:82009-118254 GCF_000696425.1 Galeopterus variegatus | reverse complement strand
CGAATTTTTATTGAAAAGATTTTTAATCTATTGAAATTATTTTTTTTTATCTTTTAATCTCTCAACCTTAAACCATCCTTGCATCCCTGTTAAACCATGCTAGTTTATAATGTATTACTTTTTTATACATTGGTAGGTGCAGTGTGCTGATATTTTCTTTAAGATACTTTGTACTTTGTTTTACAAATAGGATTGACATATAATTTTCCTTTCTCTTTCTGAATCTGCGTGGAATTTGTATCAAGAATATATTAATTTCATAAACTTAGCTGAAAAATGCATTAGTTTTCTATTGCTGCTATAACAACTTACCACACACTTAATGGCTTTGAACTTGATTCTGTTGTCATATCTTTCTTTAACACTTCTCTTCTGCTTCTCCCTTCTGGCTTAAATGACTTGTGATTACATTCAGTGTCTCTGGATAATCCAGGGTATTCAAGATCCTTAACTTAATACATCTATCTGCAAGGTTTCTTTTGCCATATGAGATAACACATTCACAGGTTCTAAAGATTAGGATCTGCACAACTTTGGGAGACCGTTACTCTGCTTTTCACCTGATATTCCTGCTTTTGCTTTTTTATGGAAAATTTTGTAGGAGATTGAAATTATAATTCCTTGTATGTTTGGTTAAATTTATGTGTAACATCAGCTGAATCTTTCGTTTTTTGTGTGAAAAGATGTTAAACTAATGACTCAAATTTTTTAATGGTAATAGGAACATTAATTTTTCTAATTTTTCTTGAGTAAATTTTGATGCATTTAAGGATACAGGTAGATAACCTATATTTTCAAAGAGTGATCCATGGATATAAAGTTTTTCTAAGTGTTCTTTTGCTACCTTTTAAAATGTATGCTTTAAAAAAATTAATCTGTTTTCTTTTTTAAAATATTGAGCCTTGGTTAAACTTGCTAAAAGCTTCTCTATTTTATTAGTCTTTTCAAAGAAACAGATTGTGAGATTGTTGAGACAACACTCTCATGCATTTCCAAACTTGCTTTAATTATTTTCTTCTCTTTCCCTTAGAGAGTTATTATTTTTTTCTTTTAAATTGGATGTTATAGCACATTAATTTAAAGCTTTTATTTCTTTGTAACTCAAGTATTCAAGGAGATAAAATTCCCTTTTTGTACTATTTTAGATATATTCTACAAGTGTGACGTAGAAATTTCATCTTAATTTAGTTAAAAGAAGTTTCTTTTTTTGCATGAAGTTTTCTTCGTTGAATGATTATTTAAAATGTGCTTTAAAATGCTAAATGTTTGATATAATAATAAAAGTTTTTGCTATTGAGTTCTGATATAAGTATAACATGTTCAAACAGACTATAATACTGAATTTTAAAAATTTGTTTTAGTTTTAGAGCTAGTGCATGATCAATTGGTAGAATGGTCTGTGTAAGTTTAAGAAGAGTGTATAATGATTGTTAGGTGAAGTTATAGATATACATACATGCCCAATTTGTGTAAATATGCTGAGAAACAGTGTTATTTATATTTATATTTTTCATGTGGTTCATAACTTCAAATTCTTTGTGAAGTTTTATGTCAGCTTGATAGATCTCCTTTAATGGTGGGTTTGTCAGTGTCTGCTTGTAGCTCTGTGTGTGTGTGTGTGTGTGTGTGCACAGTTAAACTAGATCTAGAGTTAGTGTATCTAGTTAATTCACTAAAGCTTTTTATCATTACGATTTTAATCTATTGAACAATTTTATTACTAATACTTTTTTCCCTAAAGTTTATTTTATCTCTTTGTCATACAGCCACCCCAGCATTATTCCGGTTAACATTTGCTTGTTATATTCCTTTCTATTCTTTATTTATACTCTTTCTGTATGCTTTTTATTTTAAAGTCGTTAAAACTACACAACATTATTATCTTATAGTTTTATGTGCTGGAAATCCTAAAATCAAGATATCTGCAGGGCCATGATCCTTTTGGAGAATCTAGGGGAGAATGGCTTTCCATAGCTTATAGCCACTGCCCATACTCCTTGGCTCGTGGCCCTCTTCCATCTTAATTTTTTTAATTGAAACATAATCTGTGGGGTACAGAGTTGAATATTAATACTTGTGTACAATATGTGGTGATCAAATCAGGATGACTAGTATATTCATCATTACACGATGTAATCATTTGTTGTGCCCTTTACCAATTTCTCACTCACTGCCCCTCTCCCTCCCCACCTCTGGTAATCTCAGTTCTGTTCTCTCCTTTCAAAAGTTTAATGTGTTATTGTGATTGTTGTATCTTTCTTCCTTTCTTTTTTATTTATTTGTTTATTTTTTTAGCTCCCATTTATGAGTGAGGATGAGTGGTACTTCTCTTTTGGTGCCTGGCTTATTTCACTTAACATAATTTTCCCTAAGTTCATCCACATTGCTGCAAATGGCAGATTTCATTCTTTTTTATGGCAGAGTAGTATTCCATGGTGTGTATATACCACATTTTCCCTACCCAGTTGTTCCATCGGTAGACATTTAGGTTGATTCCAACTCTTGGCTTTTGTAAACAGAGCTGTGATAAACATGGGAGTACAAGTATCCCTTCCACATGATGATTTACATTCCTTTGGGTGTATACCCAGCAGTGGGATTGCTGGATCATATGGCAGTTTTATCTGTAGTTGTTTGAGGAACGTCTATACAGTTTTCCATAATGGTTACACTAATTTACAGTCCTGCTGACAGTGTATGAAGGTTTTCCTTTCTCCACAACCTCGCCAGCATTTGTTATTTTCTGTGTTTTTGATAATGGCCAGTCTGACTAGGGTGAGATGATATCTCAGTGTGGTTTTGACTTGCATTTCTCTAATGCTGAGTGATGCTGAGCATGTTTTCATGTGTCAGCCATTTTGTTAATCTTTCTTTGAGAAATGGCTATTTAACTCCTTTGCCCATTTTTTAATCAGATTACTTGATGTTTTACTGTTAAGTTGTTTGAGTTCCTTGTATATTCTGGATATTAATCCTTTGTCAGATACATAGCTTGCAAATATTTTCTCCCACTCTATAGGTTGTCTTTTTGCTCTCTTATCTGTTTTCTTTGCTGTGCGGAAGCCTCTCAGTTTGATATAATCCCATTTGTTTATTTTTTCTTTTGTTGCCTATGCTTTTGGGGTCTTATCCTTAAAGTCTTTACCCAGTCCTATTTCCTGAACTGTTTACCCCATGCTTTTTTTCAGGAGTTTTATAGTTTCAGGTTTCATGTTTAAGTCTTTTTTTTTTCAATTTAATTTAATTTTGTCAATATACAATGTAGTTGATTTTCATGTCCCTTTATCGAATCCTCCCTCCCCTGATCCCCCTCCATCAACATCATATCTGTTCACTTGTCTTAACAAGTTCAAGGAATTGTGATTGTTGTGTCTTCTTCCCTGCCCCCCATTTGTTCGTGTACTTATTTATTTATTTTTAACTCTCACAAATAAGTGAGAGCATGTATTTCTGTTTCTGTGCCTGACTTATTTTATGTTTAAGTCTTTAATTCAAGACCAACTGGACTTAGCAGATATCTACAGAACACTTCCTTCAACAAATACAGGATATGTATTCTTCTCATCAGCACATGGAACAGTCTCCAAGACTGACCACATACTTGGTCACAAATCAAGTCTCAATAATTTTTAAAAAATAAAAATCATTTCCGATATCTTTTCAGACCACAAAGGATTAAAATTAGAAATCAGTAACAAGCAAAACTATGGAAACTATGCACATACACAGAAATTAAACAACATGCTTCCGAATGACCTGTCAGTCCAAATGAAATTAAACAGGAAATAAAAAAATTTCTAGAAACTAAAGAAAAGAAAGACACAACATACCAAAACTTTGGGATATTGTAAAAGCAGTACTAAAAAGGAAGTTTATTGCAATAAATTCTTACACCAAAATAATAGAAATATTTAAAATAAACAACTTAGTATTATACCTCAACAAACTAGAAAAACAAGAACAATTCAATCCCAAAATTGGTAGATGGAAAGAAATAATTAAGATCAGAGCATAATTAAATAAAATAGAGACCAAAGAATGATACAAAAGATCAATGAAACAAAAAATTGTTTTGGGGTTGAAGATAAAGTAGACAAAACGTTAGTTAGGCTAACTAAAAATGGAAGAGAGAAGACCCAAATAATAGCAGTCAGAAATGAAAAAGGAGACATCACAACTATTCTAATAGTTTGAACCAGAATAAGACAATGATGCCCATTTTCACCATTACTAGTTAACATAGTATTGGAAGTACTAGCCAGAGCAATCAGGCAAGAGAAAAAAGTAAAGGGCATCCAAATTGGTAAAGATGAAGTCAAATTGTCCCTGTTTGCACATGACATGCTCTTGTACATATAAAAGCCTAAAGACTCTACAAAAAAAAAAAAAAAAACTCTTTAGAGTTGATAAATGATTTCAGCAAAGTTGTAGGATAAGAAATCAACATGCAAAAATCAGTAACATTTTTTAGTCAAACAACAAACTAGCAGAAAAATAAATTAAGAAAAGCAAGCCCATTTACAATAGCCACTAAAAAAGTAAAATACCTAGGAATAAATTAAATGAAGAAGGTGAGAGATGTCTACAAAGGGAACTACAAATCACTGCTGAAATTAAAGAGGACACAAAAAACTACAATTCGCTGCTGAAAGAAATTAATGAGGACTCAAAAAGATGGAAAGACATTCCACATTCATGGGTTGGAAGAATTAACGTTGTGAAAATGTCCACACTACCCAAAGTGATCTACATATTCAATACAATTCTGATAAAAATACCAATGACATTGTTCATAGTAATAGAAAAAAATAATCCTAATATGCATATAGAACAACAAATGACACCAAATAGCCAAAGCAATCCTGAGCAAAAAATAAATACATAAATAAATAAATAAACCAGAAGACAATATACTACCTAATTTATATACTACAAATTATACTACAAAGCTATAGTATCCAAAACAGGATCATACTGGCATAAAAACAGACACTTGGACCATTGGAACAGAATAGAGAACCCAGAAATCAACCCACATACTTACAGCCAATTTATCTCTGACAAAGGCACCAAGAACATACACTGGGAAAAAGACTGCCTCTTCAATAAGTGGTGCTGGGAAAACTGGACATCCACATACAGAAAAATGAAACTAGACATGTAATTCTCACCATATTACCAAAATCAACTCAAACTATATGCTTATTTTTAATTACATGTTCTATAAATATCATATATCTAAATCTTATCCAGTCTCAATGACTATGTTTTTTGGGGACTGGTAAACCTATTTCTTTTACATGCACTGCAATTACAGATATGAATGTTTTGCTCTTTTTTGTCCTCTTTTGTCTATATTATTTGCTCCTTATTTTACTTTTTAAAAGAAAGGTTTTGTAATTCTATTTCAACTATTTTAGTGGATGCCATTTTACTTTCACCATACTTTTATAAGAATTCAAAAGTCAACATGAATCTTTTCTGTCCTACGAAACTAGCATCTTGGAACACTTCAACTTCAATTACCCTTCTCTTTTTGGCTTATAGATTGTCCAAAATGTCATTACCATTTTTAACTTGATAAATTAGATAATAAGTTTGCAGTGTTATATTTTCCAAGATGTTTACCAATTTCTTTTTTTATTCTTGCTTCTTGCATCTCAGACATTCCTTATTAGATAGTTTTTCTTATTTGTAAAGTACATCCTTCAGTATTTTATGTAATAAGGTCTGTTGTTGGTAAACTACCTCAGTTTCTGAAAATTCTAGATTGTAGAATTTACCTGCAGGAAGCAAGGTGCCTTCGGCCATTTGATTAAGCACACTGAATGGTATTTGAAGTGTCTGTGAATGATAGGGTTGATAGACAAGTTTCACCAGCTCAGCTTGCAAATGACTTTACACAATATGATTACACTTGCTGGAAGTAGGCTATTGGGGTGTTACCACCTTACCTGGACTTGGCCCTGAAGTAAAACAGAGTAAACTTTCTTGTTGGTAGAACATATTTTTTCTTGGAAAGAGATACATTCTAAAGCACAATTTGTTCTTAAATGTAACAGAATCAACGAAAGAATTGTTTGTCAAGGTGGTCAGGGACTTAGAAGGAATCAGAATAGAAAATTGGTAAGAATTTGGAAAGTTTTCCTCCTAGAATGAGTCTAGAGTCTGGAAATAATTTTGTCCTATGTAAGTGTTCATCTAGGAGCTGAGGATGCATTCAATAATTAAGTTGACAAAGCAAACAGCTATATGTATATCAGCCTTTTCCCCCCAACCTCCCCAGAGTTTGCTTAAGGAGCTCATTAACAGAGTGGCTGTGGTAGAAGGAATGAAGGTAATGTATAGACACAAAAACGTAAGCTGCTCATCATTGAAGTTGACTTTTCTCCATCAATTTTTGCCCGATTTAATGGGCAGCAATGTCTATCCACACACCATCCATATGGCTATATAATTGGGCAACAAATCATCTCATGGCAACTGGATCTTACTAATAGGGGAAATTTTGTTCTTACAGAAATAAACACATATTTTGTATATTGTTTTAATTTCCCTGCCCATCACACATCTAAGAGCAGTAATAACTGTGTTCATATCTTATGAAATATCTTATTTAACATCATGCCATCCTACCTAATATTTCTTCTGATAAAGAAACTAATATTCTTGCAAAAGAAATAAGACAGTGGGGCTTATATTCACAGGACTCACTAGCCTTATCATGTACCTCATCACTTAGAAAGCATCTGAATTATAAAGCACCAGTGGAAAGAAATATTAAAGACAGTTACAGCACCTGCTGGAGATGTTACCTTGAAATTTTTTGGAACTGTCTTTCCAGATGGAATATACTCATATACTCTGAATCACCATTTAATACATGGTGCTTCTTTCCCCAAACCAGAATATGTGGTCCAAATACCTCATAAGGTATTAAAATGAGTATGGCAAACTATCACTAGCACACCAAAAAACCCACTCACCATGTTCATTACCCTGTAATCCTCTTATGTTCAAATTAGCTACAGTGTATTGTTTTATGCAAATAATGACCCTGACAGATATGGGGATTAAGGATACCTATTCAAGGTTTTATGATTAAATGTTTTTGAATCTGTAAATGGGATTCCATGAAACCTAAAAAGGATAATTTATGCAAATTTTTATAATCAGTGTGACTCACTAAACAAATTTTTTTAAGAAACATTTATTATGAAAAACTATGAATGCGAATCTAGGCAGTAGGTACATAATTCATCATGATCTTCCTCAGGCTTAATTTCCTTATTTTGTCTTAGTTTTCTTACAGAGCTGTACGGATGTCAATTTAGATCATGTTTGTGAAAGCAAAAGATTGTGAACTTTTTATGTGCAAGGACCATGACTTCCATATTTGTATATACCCAACATCTACCATGACATCTGATACTTTGTTTTAATAAATGGTCAACAAATTAAACTGCAATGTTTATGTATTATGTACATGTTAATTATTCATATTAATAAACTCAGTGTTTGAAAAGACCTCAATAATAATCATTCATATATTGTTCAATAATCTTCTTTCATATATTTATAAGTATGTAGATGTAGAGAAAATGTGTCTTGTGTATAGCAACAACTTGGAAGCTGTATGTCCAGCGCTATGGGTCAGCTGGCACTTAAGATGAGTAAAGCTGTGACAGCACCAAGAAATTCTGCATAGGCTAGAGGAAAGGGAGAAACAGGTGTAGACTGGTGGAAGGAAAGTTGAGATAGAAGTGGAAACATGAGTGGAAGTGAAGACAGAACTTATTGGATGATTGAATCGCCAAGTGGGTAATTTATTAAAATATTTTCCATGTGAAATTTTTTATAAACCTTTTTTTCACCCTGAAACTGACCTAATTTCTTTAGTATAATCTACATAGCCCACTAATGATTTGGTAGTGGATTTAAATTCAAAGGGCTGTGATGAAATTTCAAGTCCTGCTTTAAGGTTGGGTAAAAGCAGAGGCTGTGGAATGATATATACAGGTCACACATTGAAACTGCTGTTTGTGAGTGGCCTCCAGACTTCTAATTACTATGGCAATTGGGAGAGTTTACACTTTTATATTCATTGAATATACTACAAACTTCCATGTACTTAATATATTTATTTTAAATATCTTCCATAGTTATCATCATTTTTAGTATTACTTTATTTATTCAGTCATTCAGGCTTTCTTTTAATATCTTTATTGAGATATAATTCATATATCACACAATTAACCCATTTAAAATGTACAATTCAATGTTTTTTAGTATATTTACAAGGTTGTACAATAATCACTACAATGTAAATTTGAAACCTTTTCATCTCCCCTAAAAGAAACTCCATATCCATTGTCTCCACCAGCACTCCATCCTTCACCAACCTCTAACCTAATTTCTATCAGTACAGATTTGCCTATTCTGGACATTTTATATAAATGCAATCATACAGTATGTGGTATTTGTCAGTGTCTTTTGTCACTTAATGTAACGTTTTCAATGATCATCCAGTTGCAGTACAGATCAGTACTTCATTTCTCTTTTTTGATGAATAATATTCCTTTGTATGGATATGCTACATATTATTTATCTATTCTTCAGATGATAGATGTTTGTGTTGTTTCTGTATTTTCTTATTTTGAATAATGCTGCTATGAATATTCATGTAGAAGTTTTTGTATGAATAAATGTTTTCACTCTCAGGTGAAATTGTAGAGTCATATAACTACTCTATATTTAAATTTTTGAAGAGTTGCTGATTGTTTTCCAAAGTGTTTGCACCACCAGTAATGTTACATTACATTACAGCACAACCAGTAATGTATGAGGATTCCAATTTCTCCACATCCTTACCAACACTTTATTTCTGACATTTTTATTACAGCTATGATTGTGGGAGGGAAATGGTTTTTATCTTAATTGGTTATGAATATTCATGAGAAACAAAGCTAATTGCCACCCCTTATACCCAAAATATGATTTGCATTTTACTAATGACTAATGATGTTAAGCGTCTTTTCCATACATTTACTAACCATTTGCTGTCTTCTTTGAAAAATGCCTATTCAATCCTTTTTTCACTTTTAATTGGATTATTTGTTTTTTTATTATTGACTTGTAAGAATTTTTTATACATTCTGAATACAAATCTTTTATCAGATATATGATTTGCCAGTATTCTCTCCCATTCTATAACTTGTCTTTTCATTCTCTTGATGAAATCATTTATAACATGAAACAAATATTTTTAATTTTTATGTTATTCATCTTTTTTTTTTTTTTGCTTGTGCTTTTGGTACCTAAGAAACCATTGCCTAGCCCATGGTTAAGAAAGTTTACTCTTATATTTTCTTCTATGTAGTTTACAGTTTTTAACTCTTACACTTAAGTATATGATGGTTTGAATTAATCTTTGTGTATGGTGTGAGGAGGCAGGGATCCAAATTTATTCTTTTGCATATGGGTGTCCAGTTTACCTAGCAACATTCATTGGAAAGAGTAATCTTTCCCCATTTAGCTCTCTTGGCACCCTTGTGGAAAATTATTTGACCATAAATGTAAGGGTTCTTGTCTGGACTCTCAATTTTATTCCATTGATCTATACATCTATACTTATGTCAATACTAAACTCACTTGATTACTGTAGTTTTGTAGTAAATTTTGAAATAGGAATGTGTGAATCCTCTAACTTTATTCTTTTTGAATATTGTTTTGGCTATTCTGGATCTCTTGCATTTTTATATGTTTTATGACCAAATTGTTAATTTCTGTAAAAAAAAATCATCCTGCATTTTGATAGGGATTGCATTGAATCTTTAGATAAATTTGAGGAATATTGCCATCTTCACGTTATTATGTTTTCCAATCCATGGGAAAGGAAATTATTCTGATCCAAGACAACATTGAATGTCCTTCCATTTATTTAGATTTTTATTAATTTCTTTCATCAATATTTTATAGTTATCAGTGTACAAGTGCTGTACTTCTTTTGTTAAATATATTACTAAGTCTTTTGTTTCTTCTTGATGCTATTATAAATGGAATTACTTCAATTAATNAATCATCCTGCATTTTGATAGGTATTGCATTGAATCTTTAGATAAATTTGAGGAATATTGCCATCTTCATGTTATTATGTTTTCCAATCCATGGGAACATATTATTCTGATCCAAGACAACATTGAATGTCCTTCCATTTATTTAGATTTTTATTAATTTCTTTCATCAATATTTTATAGTTATCAGTGTACAAGTGCTGTACTTCTTTTGTTAAATATATTACTAAGTCTTTTGTTTCTTCTTGATGCTATTATAAATGGAATTACTTCAATTAATTTATTTTTGGAATATTCATTATTAGTATATTGAAATACTCATATTTATGTATTGATCTTTTATTCTGCAATATTGTTAAATTCCCTTATTATTTCTAATAATTTTTAATGGATTATTTCAGATTTCTATATACAAGTTCATGTGACATGCAAATGGAACTAATTTTACTTCTTTTTCAATCTGAATATTCTTCTTTCTTTCTTTCATTTGTTCATTTTGGGGTTTTGTTTATTTTTTCCTAATTGCCCTGGCTAGGACCTCTACTATAATTTTAAATAGAAGTGGCAAGAGTGGATATTCTCAATTTGTTATGGCTTTTTGTAGATATCCTTTATCAGGTTGAAGAAGTGCCTTCTATTCCTAGTTTGAGCACTTTTCTCATAAAACGGTGTTGGATTTTGTCAAATGCTTTTTCTGAATCATTCCAGATGATCATGTTTTTGTACTTTATGCCATTAATATGGTGTATTACATTATTTGAATTTTAGATGTTTAATCAACTTTGCATTCCTCCAGTAAATTCCACTTGGTCATGGTTTAGAATTCTTTTTATGTTTTTCTGGGTTCAGTTTGCTACTGCTTATTTTTTCTTTTAGTCATTCATTTGCCCTAGTAATGAATAACAGATATTCTGCTAGGTGCTAAGGATAAAATAGTGCTCAAAACCATATATATATATTTTTAAGAGCACTTAATTTATTTGGGGAGACATCTTATTCAAATAATCAAACAAATTATTACTAATTACTAATTAAAACAAGCATTATAAAGGGAAGGGATATGACTCTGTGTGAGCCTACAACACCCAAACTGAAATGTGATGTGGGTTGTTCTATAATTTGAAGGATAGTTACTTACTGACTGGGAATTATAGGAGTAAGAAAGCAGTCCAGAAATAAGAATGGCATATTTGAGAATCTGGACAAAAAGCCTCCACAAAGATAATCATTGTTAGAGAGGTTAGAGGTTGGAGAACTGGACATGGCCCACATTATTCCAGGTCTTTCTAGACCATGTTAATAATTTTCAACTTTATTCCAAGAGCATTAAGAAGGCAATGAAAGGTTTTAAGCAAGTGATGTGACAATATTAGATTTTCAGTTTTAAAAGATAACTCAGACTGCCTGTGGATTGAAGGGTGGATATAATGATAGTGAGGAAGATATCCCAGGAGTTTACTGTAGTAGCCCATGTGAGAGATACCAGTATCTTGGCATAGGATTGTAGCAGAGGAGTTTTACATAAAAAAAAAAAAACATGAAATAAAGATGAAATTATAGCCCTGGCTTTGTTTGTCTTACCACAAATTATTTAATGGTACTTCTTCAAATTTTATTCTTTATGTTATTGCAAAATTCATAATTTTCAAAAAATACTTGCCCCTAAATTATTAAGATTTTAGAGCTCTATGTCATTTGGAAACAACCATAAATGATAAATAGGAAAATGGGACAACTTTAAATTCATATAAATAGTTGTATAGCATCAAAACAATTAGCCAAGCTTGCATATCAATGTTTAAACTGTGCGATAAGATGAATAGAAAATAAAAAATACCTTTGAACTCCATTTGAGAAAAAATACTCTCAAATTATTCGAATACTTTCTAAAGCACATATGTGCTATTATGACAATAAAATTTTTATACTTCTGCTTTTACAATATTGTGTTTTATTTTTTAATGTTTGCTAATTAGTTAAGATTTTTATTGTTTTGGAAGTAAAGTCCTGTTTTTTGTTTGTTTGTTTGTTTGTTTGTTTGTTTGTTTGTTTGTTTGTTTTTAACGTGTATTAATAGTGCAGATTTTAAAAAGCAAAGAATTTATTATGTCTGAAATTCTGCCTTCTAATATTTTTATTTTACAAATCATATTTACAACAACAAAAATTCTAATTTGCACAAAAGAGCAATTAATTTAAGAAAACACATTTGGTTGCATATTTGTTTGGAATACATTTTTTTAAATGGCTTAATTAGAACAGTTTGTCATACTTACTGGAAACTGTTATAATGTCATTATTTGAACTATCAAATTCTGGCAGAAATCAAAAGAGAGAGGGTTAGAAACATCCTTGATGCTTTGTTCTTCTGTGCCTTTCAGAACAGTTCTATCTGGCTCATTATCGCCAAGGTACTTGTCACTATAAAACTGAGATATTCAGAAAAATGTTAAACTACAGCATAAAGAAAGATCTGTTTCTCAGTTCGGTAGAATAATGTCTATTCAACATTTGGTACATGCACATGCTTTTTAATCTCTGAATGTAAAATCGGTCTGAAAAGAATTTGATTTCTACCAGTACATTTCTTACAAAAGGTAATGAGTTGATTGCCAGTAGATGGCCGATGAGTAGGCACTTTGCTCAACATGAGAAGAAACACACAGTTTAGTACTCAACTAGAGTCACATTTTCTCCTTTGGGATGATCCATGGTTTCTAGAGGACTTTCCACCAGGGGACTATTAACATGCTACTTTTCTGTGTCTCCTCCTATTATTCTACTGACACTAAATATATTGAGCAAATTAGACTATTTAATTATTTTCAAACAAAATCCATATTTTCCTTATTTTGTTGCTTTAGAAGACACCCCTGCCACATCTTAACTGTACTTGTCAAAATATTTTCCAAACCTCAAGCAGTAGCTTTTCAAATCACCTAACCTTTCCCTGACCCAGTCCCTAATAAAGATAAATTTTCCCCTCTCCATATACCCATGGTAACTATCTTCTTCCTTGCTTATGCCCATGTAATACACTTGTTTATATATTTGTCTTGTTTATGTACTCTATAAGATTATAAACTCCCCAGAGGCCAATTCCTTCTTATCTTTATATTTTACCTCTTGCTATGCCTTGCATAGCTCTTGGTGCATAGTGTAGCATTGTCAAAACGAATTGCCTTCACAGAGTTATGGGTAGGCTCAGGCTCATAACGCATATAATGAGTGAGTGAGTGAGTCATAGATTGAACAGAGGGGAGAAGAGCCTGCTGCTCTCAGCTTTTAATAGTGCCCTAGGGATGCATTTGGAGAAAGACTTCTTAGAGCAAAGTTTCTTACACATCAAAAGAAAAAGAAAAGTAAATGGAAAAGCCAGAGGAGTTGAGAATTTTGACCCAGAAAAACAACAATGGCACTGAATTTTTAAAAAAGAAAAATTGACCTAAGACCAAGAATGAAGGAATCAATGTATCTCCTCGATTAAAGCTGAAACTGTCGACCAAACATCCCTTTCATACTTTCTCATGGAAAGCTTTGATGCACAGCTTATTTCTGAAAAGTAATCCAACAAAGAAATCTAAATTATGGATTAACATCTATTAACTATATATCATGGATATTTATTACTTTTTTCTGGAGATTCAGTCACTTAACTTCTTCCTTATGCTTATGGAATTGCCTCCCAAAACCTTGTGAGTTTTGGGGGGATTAGCAGCATATGCTTCCCACTATAGAAGCTAAAGTTCCAGATCCTCACTTTTGTAGTCTTCATTACAGCTAGTTCAGGCAAATCACCAGGCAAATCAGAAAAAAACTGCCCCAGGCATGGAAGGTTTTGGAGACGAAAGAAACTCTCTGGCAGAGGGGAAAACCACACCAAGATTAAGTGCCAAAAGCAGCCAGAGTGAGAGTGCACATGTGGATGTCATATGCTCAGGGCTAGCTGTGCTGAGGTGCAAGTGCAGCTTCTACCACTTTGTGGGAATTGATTTTTATGTCATCACAAAAATGCATTCAATGGAAGAGTTTGGGAAATTTTTCTAGACTACCTAACTCTGAGTCTGGTTCTCCTGGCAGTCTGGTGATTCCATCTGTTCACAAATACATATATTTGCTGTGGTAAGAACACTTAACATGAGATATACCCTCTTAAATTTGTAAGTCCTGTATTATTAACTATAGGTGCAATGTTGTACAGCAGATCTCTAGAATTGAGTCATCTTGCATAACTTTATATCCATTGAACAGAAACTCCCCATTTCCCCTCCCCCAACCCCTAGCAATCACCACTCTACTCTGTTTCTATGATTTTGATTATTTTGAATACCTCATATAAATGGAATCATGTAGTATTTGTCTTTCTGTGACTAGCTTATTTCACTTAGTGTATTTCCTCCAGGTTAATCCATGTCATCGCATATGGCAGGGTCTCCTTTTTTAATGTCAAATAATATTCCATAGTATATTTACATTTTCCTTATCTATTCATATGTAGATGGACATTTAATTTGTTTCACTATTTTGGCTATTGTGAATAATGTTGCAATGAACATGGGAGTGCAGATATATCTTTGAGATCCTGATTTCAATTCTTTGGGATGTATACTCAGAATACTGTATGAAATGGTAGTTCTGTTTGTAATTTTTTAGAAAACTTGATACTGTTTTCCATAGTGGCTGCACCATTTTGCATTCCCACCAACAGTGTATAAAAAGTTCCAATTTCTCCAAGTCCTTGCTAGTACTTATCTTTTGATTTTTTTATAATAGCCAATCTAACAGGTATGAGGTGATATCTCATTGTAGTTTTGATTTGAATTTTCCTGATGACTAGCAATGTTGAGCATCTTTTCATATACCTGTGGGCCATTAATATGTCTTCTTTGGAAAAATGTCTGCTCAAGTCCTTTGCCCATTTTTTTAATTATGTTATTTGTTTTTTATTATTATTATTATCATTATCATTATTATTGTTGTTGTTGTTATTATTATTATTATTTGCTATTGAGTTGTAGAAGTTCCTCATGTATTTTGGATATTAACCCCTTATTATATATTATTTGCAAATATTATCTCCTATCTCCTAAGTTGCCTTTTCATTCTGTGGATTGTTGCCTTTGCTGTGCAGAAGCTTTTTAGTTTGATAGTTCCTTCTATTTTTGCTTTTGCTGCTTGTGCTTGTGGTATCATATCCAAGAAATCATTGTCAAAACCAATGTCATGAAGCTTTTCTCTTAAGATTTCTTCTAGGAATTTTATAGTTTCAAGTCTTACATTTAAATATTTAATCCATTTTGATGGATTAATCTTTGTATATGGTATAAGATAGGGTTCCAATTTTATTCTAATGCATGTGGATATCCAGTTTCCCCATTTTTTGAAGAGACTATCCTTTCACAAGGGTGCCTAATATTCTTTGAACACATTTCCTTTAATGTAGCAGATGACCTCTTTGTCCACATTCCCCTTACCTTTTCAGTACCTGCCAGTCCACTTCCTGCCATCAGCAACTGCTCTTTGCTGGTGGGCTTGCTCTAGTTGCCGGAGCCCATCTCATCTGTGTACAAAGCAGCCTGAAAATTCTGGGTATTAATGCCACGCAGGATCATCTCTTAATTGTCAACTGCTAGTAGTCAGTTCACAATCCCAAGTTCTCTGTTCCGGGGGTAACAACCATGTGGGAATAAGGTAAAGTTGCCCACTGTGGTAACCTGTTTAATAATACACCCTTATTGGCTTCCTTCCCTTTTCGTTATAATGTCTCCACTCCTCTAGTCACATTTACTGGGATCACTTCCCAAATAAACTATTTGCATATAAATCTTCTCTCAGAATCTTCTGGGATCCAAACTAAGATACTCAATCCAAAATTGGTTTCTGTGGCTTACAACTCATAAATCTATCTTCCTGTATTAGGGAATTTTACATCATGTAAAAATGGCTAGTCACATGATGAGTGATAATCTGAGCCCTCATGACGTTTCTCTCTTTGCCCTTTTCCTTTCTCATTTTAATTGGAATTTGGGGAAAATACCATGTGCATTGGAGTTATAGAGATCTTAGGTCAAATACCAGATTTAGTTCTTCATAAGCAAGTGACATGGGACTATTTTTAAATTTTTTCCGAATCTCTGTTTCTGCTTACAGAAATGAGGGTACTTATAATTCTCCTAATGTGAAAATAAGTATACCCAATAAGCATTTCAAGTGTCTATACTACACCAGTCATACTAGTGCTAAATATATGCACATTCCTTTCCTTCTCTTTTGTTCCATCTTCTGCACCTTTCCTTCATTAACCTTCTTTTTTTACATAAACAATAATTTTTAAAAAGCCAAAATACCCAAGAAAATGAAATTTTGGTGAGGTAAGTAACTATATAAGGCACTTAGAAACCTTGAAAGAACATTTCCCTCAAGGTGGCAACTTTGATTCTACAATTGAAGATACTTTCATTAAATATAAGTGTCTACCCAGTATATACTCAACAAAAATTACTTTGTACAACACACATTTCTCTGGTATAGAAATAGCTCATTCAAGAGGTGTTTTCTGTGCCTACTACTTTTTGGCAGCTCACAATTTGCCCCTGCTACATATTGAGCACATTTATCATACATTCTTGTTGTCCCAAATATTTTCCTTGACATCACTGCACACTGTGGACCTTTCCCTCTACATCTTTTCCCCAACTCTTTCCGATGCTTGAGGTCTGGACAACTAACCTGACTAATCTGATAAACCAATTTAAGCTAAAATGCTTTTCCAAATAACATTCTGCATTTTTAATCGGACTTTGTTAACTCTAAGGATTAAAATAATATGACAATTTCAAGCACAGAAAGAAAAGCTTTAAGGGAAATATATTTGGACAAGACAATGTTTTTCACATCTTTCAAAGCCCACCCCATAGGTGACTACTTATTCGAACAAGATATAACACTGGCTTTGAAACTTTTAAATTATAATAAATCTCTTAATTCTTCAACATTTTAGTAGTTACCAATTGTCATTCTGATAATACATAATATACCCTGACTTTGGAAATGCATTACTCCTTTTAAATTATCCAATTAAACATTACTATGTACACAACATTGCTTTAGGCAGTGAAAGTTAGCAATAAAGATTCCCATACTCTAAAACCTTAGATATTTGTCTTAGTTCAGGCTGCTATACCAAACCACCATAGACTGGGTGGTTTATAAACAAAAATTTATTTCTCACAGTTCTGGAGGCTGAAAGTCCAAGATCAGGGTGCCAGCATGGTTGGGTTTTTGTGTGGGCCCTCTTCTGGATTACAGACTATAGACTCCACCTTCTATCCTCATATGGCAGAGAGCAAAGAGAAGGAAGGTCTCTTCAGACTCTCCTAATACACCAATTCTCTTCATGAAGGCTCTGCCCCTGTGACCTAATTACTTCTCAAAGACTCCACCTCCTAATACCATCACATTGGGGGTAGGGTTTTAACATGTGAAATGTGCGGTGGGACATAAACATTCAGTCTGTAAGAGTACTATCATTGCAAAAATCAAAGAATATATTTGTATAGTTGTCATGTACAAGTTGAAGATTGTATTTGACTTGATGTCCAAATAAATTTGTATGCACAATAAATTCTATTTGAGTTCTAGAAAGTTCATATAAATGGGTATTAGAATAATTTAAGAAAGACTGCACTGGATCTGTGAAAACTGGGTCAACCCCTGAAGGAAGGAGGATCATCTGAAAATGAGAACAGAAAGGAAATGAGCATCCCAGTTGGGGAGAATCACTGTATCAGAGGCTTAGAATAGAGACAGTGAATAGATACACTGGAGAGAAAAGTGTCCCAGCCAGCTGGAGAGGAGTTCCTAATATTAAGCAGTAAGTAACTTGAGTATGGTCAGCACAGTTGAAATGCTTAGTGTAAGAGCTACGTGTGCCTACAGTTTATGAGATTTTGTGTTAGAACATATGAAAAATCACTGGATATACATCATATACCTTTATGGAGCAAGAATTTTGCTCACATTTAAAGAAAACATAATTGACAACAAAGCAAAGAGCTCCATTGAGAGTAGGCTGTAAGATTCAAATGAAGTGCAGCAGGAAAACCTAAACTGAAAATACAGATTTAAGTTGTGTTAATATCCTGTCAGCACCTAAAGACCAATGAGTGAGATTATCAAAGATGGTGTTCAGAGTAAGAAAAGCAGAGTTTGGGGCTGGCGAAGAAAGAGCTTCACAAGGAGTTTAAGAGGGAATAGTGGGAGAAATAGGGGGTGTGCTGAGAAAGAGGTTTCAAAGAAGGAATTGTCATCCTTGTTAAATACAGCAGAGAATTCAAATGAGGTACAGATTAAAATGTATCCTTTAGATATAATTCTTAATAAATGTTTGGCAACATTTGACAGAAAATGTTCAGGAAAATGGTGAGTTGGGAAGCTCAATTAAAATTAGAATTTTAGAGTGATGAAAGGGTTTTTTTCCTCACCCCAGAACGTGGCTCGTCTGTAAGTCACAACTTCTTTTTGGTAAAAACCTCTGGTTCCCTAGAAAGTGCCATTAGGAAACAGGAAATCCTTTTCAATCAGCCTGACAACCTATATACTA
Source organism: Galeopterus variegatus (assembly GCF_000696425.1). Classification (NCBI taxonomy): domain Eukaryota; kingdom Metazoa; phylum Chordata; class Mammalia; order Dermoptera; family Cynocephalidae; genus Galeopterus; species Galeopterus variegatus. The sequence goes on along the minus strand of NW_007732540.1, from coordinate 99,579 downwards.
TACATCCCACGTGCTCCTGAAGTCAGCTACATGACATCAAACGAGGGAGGAGATTTACAGGAATGATGCTAATGTGAGGAAACCAGTGTGTGGAGCAAGATTTGTATACGTCCAAGACGAAGGATCTTGGCATGAAATTTGCCATACAGTCACAGGTCTGTGTTGAAGAAAACATGGGAAAATATTCTCCCAAGAATAGTTAGAAGGGCCTTGGGTGGAGAAAAATTACTTCCTTGGAGGGAAGAGGAGGGAGGAAGCTCTTCTGTTAAAAAAGAGAACGTGTATAGTGAGAGTATGATGTTCGTAAGTGTCAATAAGCTGTGAGCTTCAGGACTGTCAATCTTTGAATTTTTCAGTCCCTTACTCTCTGCTGTGAGCTGAATGTTTGTGTCCCCACTAAAATTCATATATTGAAATCCTAACCTCCAAAGAGGTACGAAAGAGACCCCTCCCCACTTCCATCATGTGAGGACCCAGCAAGGAGGTGCCCTAATATGAACCTGAAAGTGGGCCTTGATTTTGGACTTCCCAGACCCCAAAACTGTGAGAAATACATTTCTGTTTTTTATCCAATCTAAGGTATTTTGCTATAGAAGCCTGAATAAATTAAGATACTCCCTAAGATAATTTTAAAAGCTAGGTATTCTGTTGGACACTTTAAAGATTAGAATCTAAAGTTTTTTATGATACATTTCAACAGTTCAAAAAAATATCACTTCCATTTTAAAGCAACTGTTATATCATTTTTTAAAATATATCCAAGGGATTATAAATATAATAGTGATGATAACAGTGAACTCATCATTCAGTTAAAAAATGTATGCACAAATCACTTTTAACATTAGAAAACTTTTATTACTGTTTTTTCTCAATTAAATTATATTTCCATTCCATTTTCCCTAAAGATTTTTATCTTAATATATTTTTACACTTAAATGTTTCTATTGAGCAACCTATCATACTTCTTTGCAATAAACATATAATTAAATATAAAATTACAGTAAAATTTCTTATGAACATAGGCTTTAAGTGTCTAAAATTTCTTCTGGAGTTAGTTATTACAATAATTATCATTAGTAACCAATTACTCAGAGAAACATTATAAATCATAAATGAAAATTCAAAAACATAAAAAGGTATTGGAAATATATCTATCAATGAGTTAGGTGAGAAGGGTTATGGAACTTTGATTAAAGGAGTGTTTCTTTAGCAAATAGAAGCTTTTGCATCTCTGGGCAATGCAGCCTGTAAGATTTAGGATTAGAAAAGGTAAGAAGAAAGGGGACTGTCAAAGGGGATCCAGGAAAGGAGAACATAGCCAGCTCGAAGAGAGAATATGTAGAAGTTGAGGATCTGGAAATCAATTTCCTTAATATATCCTTACTCACACACACTCATGGACTCTTTATGTGCATGCAGAGCACTCCAGCTACGGAATATTGTAGTTAAAGAGTGAAATTCTCCCAAAAGGCTAGCTCAGAATAAAATCTACCTTTCTTTGTTAACTTTCCCTGCCCGATTTAGGAAAAGAGTTTAAGTCTTTTGTGCAATAGACTGTCTGTTACAAGGGCCATACATATAATCTGTTAGTAAGAGAACCATTATAGAATTGTTTTTAAGAAAAAGAAGTAGGATCCCATTCCTCTTTTTTATAACTTTTGAATTTCTTTTCTCTGTTTTGTTGTTGTTGTTTTTGGCAGCTGGCCAGTTGAATTTCTTTTTTCATAAAAGAATTCTGTTGAAAACTCCAATCAAGTTCTGTACAAAAGACTTGTACACTGTGCGCAAATGGGTGCCAGTGTTTGCCAGGAGAATACTGTTATAGCAATGCAATAGAACTCTTAAAAATCAGTGATAGGAGCAGAGGTAGGAAGAAGAGGTGTGGTTTGGACATGGGTAAAGACAAGAATCAGTAGGTTTTTAGTATAATATAAGCTAATCTCAAAGAGGTCCCACAGAATTGTACCTAAGTGTAAAACCACTAGTTGTTAAAATGAAGAAAAATCTTTAATCCTTTAAAGCAAAAAGTAGGTGGAATAATGAGAAATTTTTAAAGACATGTAGCCATTGGTATCTAAGAATTGTAATGGTCTTAGAAGGCAAATGATCTCAGTTTGTGGGACCAGTCTTCAGGGTGAGGCTACATTGTCAAAACCTATACAGAAATATGACTACGTTGGGCCCTGTTTCAGTGACATGGTAAAGAAAACATATTATCTGGTATTCTTCCAGATAGAAGAACAGCATAATCCATGTAAGATGTTACCTTTGACATTAGAGCTAATGCATCCCACACGAGTGAAAAAAAAAAAAAAAAAGAAAAGAAAAGAAAAAGAAAACCAGGCAAGGTACCAGAAACAAAGACATTGAGCAAGGCATGAGTCATATCCTGTTCTTGTAGAATTTTGTGGTCGTATTCGATTTACACAAATCGGTTATGGGAATCAGCCACCAGAAGTTTGTGTAAATGTTTTTTGACTGAGCTGTGCAGAATCAGAAAGGACAAACAGTTTCAAATAGAGGAAATTGCTACATCTTCAGAGTAAAACTCTGGCATTTACTTACATTTGTGTTCCAAATGTCAAATTCAACACAAAACAAAGTTTAGCTGTATTCAGGGTCTGATACATGAGAGACAGCACAGAGCCTGCCTACTGGAAAAGCACTCCACACAAATCTGCTTAATGAATAAATGAACTAATTAATAAATGAATGGTCAGGCTCTCCACCAAAGGAGAAACAAACAAACAAACAAACAAACCCTTAAACTGCATATGAGACTTTGAGATCTGTGAAATTCTGCTGGTATTGTAATAATTTTACGAAAGAGATCTATTAAACTCCTGAGAGTAACGACTTAAAAGATTTTTATTTTAGAAAAGTATTTTCTTAGTTCTTTCACTTTGTCACTGCAAATACTCTTAGTCTAAAATACTTGTTGTAGAGCTAGGACTGGGTCTGGAGCTTACAGGCCCCTCAAGCCCATGTCCAGACTGGGTCACAAACACTTCACACACAGGTCTACTATCAAGGTAACCATAAAAAGGTCCATAGAACCTTGGTTGAAGAAGGAATAGTCTTTATTCAGAATACACACATCTTAGAGCTAGGTAGTCCAAAGAGAAACTCAAAACTCAACTGTTACTGGCAAAGTCCAAAGAAAAACTGAGCAGCTGCCAGCAAAGTAAACATGCTCTGTTTTTAGACATGAGCTCTGCTGGCCAGCAGTTCAGGGCCACTGCTCCACACACTCTCAAGAACACAAGAATAGCAACAAAACTAAAAAGATACACATGCGCACTAACTCCACCCACCCACACACAATTTGTTTACAAAGAATGTGCTACACCGCACCCAACCAAACCTGAGGTGAAGGGGTCTGATTAAACTATTCTATTTTCCCAATACTTGTGAATTATTTTCCCCAACAAAAATACAAATTCTAACTTAAAACTTCAAGGTTTTTGTAGAGCTAGGGCTGGGTCTGAAGCTCACAGACCCCTCAAGCCCGTTGTCCAAACTGGATCACAAACACTTCATATGCAGGTCTATGAGCTAGGTAACCAGAAGAAAAGTCCTTGGAGGCTTGGTTAAGGAAAGAGTAGTCTTTATTTCTGCACACACATCTGAGAGCTAGGCAGTCCAAAGAGAAACTCAGAAACTCAGCTGCTACCAGCAAAGTCCAAAGAAAAACTGAGCAGCTTCTAGCAAAGTAAACATGCTCTCTTTTTAGATGTGAGCTCTTCCAGACAGCAGTTCAAGGCTGCTGCTCCACACAACTCTCTAAAGTACACCAGAATAGCAACAAAGCTAAAAAGATACATTGGTGTGCATGCGCACTAACTCCACCCACACACACAATTTGTTTACAAAGAATCTACTGCACCAAACCCAACAGGACTAGAGGTGAGGGGGCCTGGCTAAACTATTCTATTTTCCCAACAGTTTTTAAAGGAAAAGTTAAACTAAAGAACTGAGATTTAAATTGATTTACATGAACATTTAATTAATATGAAAACATCTATGAGTAATAGAGATGAAAAGAGTTGGGCTTTAAATAGAACTGCATCTCTTCAAAATTATTTATTTCAAATTGTGTAAATTAAGATTCTTTGAGAAGCAAATGCCAAGATGTGAACAGATATGGAAAACAATTATTGGGAAAAACCAGCTAAGGATAAAGACAAAGGAGCTGGAGAAGGTGGGGAGACCCTTCAAACCAAGATGCAGAACCTGTGAAGGAGAAATGAAAGAAGGTAGATCAGGTGAGAAGACTTTCACACTGCAGAGCAGTTCTGAGACAGTTTGGGCCAGATCCAGGGTGAGGAGGTGGGGACAGCAGGAAGGGCCTTCATACTAGCACCTGCTGTAGATTGAATGCTTGTGTCTCCCCCAAATTCATATGGTGAAATCTAATTCCCAAGGTAGGGTTGCTGGGAGGTGATTAGGTCATAAAGTGAAACCCTCATGAATGGGACTAGTGCCCTCATAAGGGGCTAAAGAGACCAGAGTTCTCCCTCCCACCACGTGAAGACACAGCTAGAAGGCACCACCTATGGGTCAGAAAATGAGTCCTCATCAGAAACATGTTCAGATTTTTCAGTCCTTTATTCCCTGCTATGATCTGAATGTTTGTGTTTCCACCAAAATGTATATGCTGAAATCCTAACCCCCAAGGTCATGGTATTAGAAGGTGGGGCCTTTGAGAGGTGATGCAGTAATGGGGGTGAAGCCTTCATGAATAGGATTTCTGCCCTTATAAACAAAGGCCCAAGAGAGACTTTTCCCCCTTCCGTCATGTGAGGAAACAGCAAGGAGATGCCCATCTATGAGTCAGAATGTGGGCTTTTGCCAGACATAAATCTGCAGTGCCTTGATCTTAGACTTCTCAGACTTCAGAACTGTGTGAAATGAATTTCTGTTGTTTATAAGCCAACTAATCTGTGGTATTTTGTCACAGAACCTGTATGGACTAAGGCATTCCCCCATCATGGTGACTCACCCCCATCATGGCCTCCATGTGAAGGGTGGCCTTAGTGGGAATGTGGTGGTGATCCAGTGAGATGGCAGCAGGGACCATCACTCAGTCTGTCTCCTGCAGCACCACACACTCCCATGGTGTAGCAAAATTGAGACATATTTTTTACATTTTAGTGTTTCTTATTCCAATTTCCAGCATTCCATGGAATCTCTACTTCTTTATTCATGTAGGTAAGTAATGCAGCACTCCAAATCTCAGCATAAGGAAACTTCCATTCTTTTTATTTCTCCCTCTCTCAATGAGTAGAAAAGAAACATGAGTAGAACATCAAGAAATGAACTCCACAAATGGAAGTTTTAAACAAAACAAAATTTTCAATTCATATAGGAACCAAGGGATAAACATCTAACTCTTCTCAGCTATTGAGCAATTAACATTTATTAACAAATATGCTAGGGAGTGATAGGTAGGGTAAAGGGCATAAAGAAAAATCATGATTTGTAATAATGAATATGCTAATAATAATTAATAAAAATTGAAAAATAAAGTTAAAAAAATAAAATAAAATAGTGAAGTGCACCATGAATTCAGCACTGTGCCTTGCTTTCTTGCTTGTGTTTGCTCTTTCTTTTTCTTTTGATTATTTATCTATTTACTGTCTGTCTTCTAATCATCAGAGGATCTGAGTTATGTTTAAAGTTTTATGACCAGGTCTAGTATAGTGTCTAGCACACAGTAGGGTTTTCATAAATATTTGCTGAAATAAAAAATAAGGAAGAATTAAGGCTACTGTATCTTAAATGGATTTTTAAAAAAACTAAATCCAGAGGGTTTGCTTGATCACTCGCTTATTCACAAACATTCATAGAGGATACAAAGCAATTTTAATATTAATTTAAATAAAACTGGCGTTTTTCTCAAACAAAAAAAAATAAAACCTCATCCTTACAGTAATAAATGCCTGAAATCAAATTAAATAGTTGTAAGATTGATCAATATTTTGGAATATCTGAACCATCTTTTACAGTGGCCAACAACAGAACATCAAGAAAAGAACATTAATAGTATTACAGCAAAAGTAAATACAATATCTTAATAAATTTATAATCATAGTATATTAGGTATATTTATAACCACATGTAAACATATATGTGTAAATGTAGTGTATATGTGTGGCACACAGATGAACCTTAGTAATCTAGAGATCTGCATTTTAAAGTCTTGGTTATATACCATGGTTTAAGAATTAAAGTGTATAGAAGAAACTGCTGAGCACTTTGGAAAATTTTAACACCAGCTGAGAGAGCCTGAGAACAAAGATAATGTCTGATGGGCTGTGTAGGCAGGTTTTTATGTAGAGGAAATGGCACACTTTAACCCTGGATACCCAGTGATTCAAAAATAGACACTTCTGTTCAATGAGTTATGTGTGTGTTTTTCCTAGCTCTCCTTTGTCATTGCTCACATTTCTTGCTTACTTCTTGGATTCTAGAGAAATAAACAGATGAAAATAGCTAAAAACATTTTTAAAACACTGAAGTACTATAGAATGTCAAATAGCATTGTGCATTAATATTAGCTAAAATGACCTGATTTTTAAAAGATTAAAAAAAATAGAAAGTCCTGAAACAGATCTAAATATTTCTAGCAATATAATAAAAATAAAGGTGGCATTTTAGTCTGATGTAGAAAAAAATGGAATTTTTAAAATGACCATTTATTCATAAAAGAAAAATTTGCACCTCATCTTGGTACCAAAATGAATTTATGGTAGCTTAAGTTTTAATTTTAAAAAAATTTTATTGAACTGGTACATGCACATAATAAAAAATAAAGTAATTCTAGATTATAATAAGAAGCAAAAGTTTTTCGCCATATTCCTGCCTACTCCCCAGAGGGAATTACTTTTAAGTTGTTCCACTGGTTAATTAACTATGTAACTCTGATTTACTTATGTCCCTATTTCTTGTTTTACCAACTTTGATATGATATCAATAAACACACCACCATGAAACATAAATATTTGGCTCTAGACTGAGGCATTATAGCCATCATCATCCACTTTCCATTTAACAAAAATTTGTTGAAATCTATCACCAAAGGGATTTTGAGAGAGGTGGGGAAAATGTGTGTGCTTAATATATCAATTTAAAACTGAAAACCTGAATTAGAAATTCAAGTAAAAAAGTTAAATAAAAAAATAAAAATGTAACATATACTCTGGAAGGGACAGCCTTTCTAAGCAGGAAAATAAGATAGAATAGATAGATAGATAGGACTCTGAAAGAGTTAAATTTGTGTTTTATTAAAGGATCAGAAACATAAATAAAAGAAAAATAGTTAATATCCAAAATATATAGGGAACTCAAACAACTCAACAGCAAAAAACCAAATAACCTAATTTTAAAAATGGGCCAAAAACCTGAATAAACATTTCTCAAAAGAAGACATGAATGGCCAACAGGTATATGAAAAAATGCTCACTATCACTGAACATCAGAGAAATGGAAATCAAAGCCAAAATGAGATATCACTTCACCTCAGTTAGAATGACTGTTATCAAAAAGACAAAAGATAAGTGTTGGTGAAGATGTGGAGAAAAGGGAATCCTTGTGCACTGGTGGTGGAAATGTAAATTAATACAGCCATTATGGAAAACAGTGTAGAAGTTCCTCAAAAAATTTAAAACAGAGGTACCATGTGATCCAGCAATCCCACTACTGGGTAAATATCCAAAGGAAATGAAATGACTATGTCAAAGAGATATCTCCAGTCCCATGCTCTTTGGAGCATTAGTCACAATAACTAAAATATGGAATCAACTTAATTATCCATCAATAGATGAATGCATTAAAATAAATGTGGTATATATACACAATGGAATACTATTTGGCCATAAAAAAAGAATAAAATCCTGTCATTTGTGGCAACGTGGATGAATCTGGAAGACATTGTGTTAAATGAAATAAGCCAGGCACAGAAAGACAAATGCCACATGATCTCACTTATACATGGAATCTAAAAAAGAAAAACTTGTAGAAGTAGAGAGTACAGTGGTGGTGACCAGAGGCTGAAGTGGTTGGGGAGGAGAAGAGGGTGGGATGATGTTGGTCAAAGGACATAAAACTGCAGTTAGCTAGGAGGAATAAATTTCAAAAGATCTATTGTGCAGCAAGATGGCTATAGTTACTGATGTTATATTATATTCTTAAAAATGTAAGGACAGTGGATATTAGTTACTCTCAATGCATTTGTTAATTAATTAGATTTAACCATTCTACAATGTATGTATACTTCAAGACATTATGCTGCACGAGGCAAAAACTGGAGATTAGGGCCGGCCCGGTGGTGCACTGCTACAGTGCGCCGCTTGGGAAGTGCGGTGGCGCTCCCGCCGAGGGTTCGGATCCCACATACAGACCGGCCGCTCACTGGCTGAGCGAGGAGCGGGAGCAACACCGAGGGTTGCGATCCCGTTGCCGGTCCTGGTCCGGTACGGGCGCGACACTGAGGGTTGCGATCCATTGCCGGACACGAAAAAAGACAAAAAGGAAAAAAAAAACAAAAAAAACTGGAGATTAAATAATAGGATTGCATCAAGATCATATTTTCTGAATTTGATCATTATACTGTGTTTTAGAAGAAAATATTCTTGTTCTTAGGAGACACACACTGAAGTATTTAGAATAAAGTGTCCTGATATCCACAACTTACTCTTATCAAAATAACAATAATGATGATAATGATAATACACATATGTATGTGTAATGTGTATATCATATGTTTATGTATATATAAAGCGAATGATTAAGGAAATGTGGCAAAATATTGGCCTTTAGTGAATCTAGATGAAGAATATATGGAAATTCATTCTACTACTCTTGAAAACAGAAACACACACACACACACAATGTTACGTGTCAACTTAAAAAGAACCTGTAGGGTGTGCAGGCAATAAGTCGGAAAAAGAGTATTCCACGTAGAGAGGACAATAGCAGAGGTAGGAAGGTAGGAAAGAGCTTGGTGTGTTCACTGAACTGAAATAAGGTCAGCGTGTTCAGATATGGTGAGCAATGGAGAAAGAGTCACAAGATGAAATGGAGAGAGAGGCAAGAGCCTAATTAGGCAGAGTATTACAAAGGATTTATGGATAATGCATTCTCTTATCCCATGATATTCTACTCATGTGTTTTTTTTTTTTCCCCTTTTAGTCCTTTTTCGTGTCCGGCAACGGATCGCAACCCTTAGTGTCGCGCCCGTACCAGACCGGGACCGGCAACGGGATCGCAACCCTCGGTGTTGCTCCCGCGCCTCGCTCAGCCAGTGAGCGGGAACCGGTCTGTATGTGGGATCCGAACCCTCGGACGGGAGCGCCACCGCACTCCCAAGCGGCGCACTGCAGCAGTGCGCCACCGGGCCGGCCCTCATGTGTTGTTTTGAAGAGAGATACTTATAATCTATTGCTGAAGAGAGTGAGAAAACATAATCAGGGAAGAGAAGAGGAAGATACATCTGTACATAGACAAGAGACACAACCCTGTGCCACAGGAGGTGCAGTGAAATCATGAACCAGAAAATGAGAACCATAACTCTGCCAGCCCATGTGGAGGAAAAGCAACTACGAAGAAACCGCAAATAACCGATTCAATTACTCAATTCAACAAATATTTAAGATTTTGTATGGGCTAGTCTCTGTATTAGACATTGTATGAGATACAAAGAAGAGTAGGCCAGAGCTCCTGTTCTGTGAAAAAACTTGGGGAGGAGATCCAGTGTGAGAAGTCTCTCAGGAGATGAGAGCGACAACTAGGAGAGAGCATCCCTTTGGAATCTGGCATTGTTGATTGGAGTGCAGCAGTTATAACACGATGACGTCTGAAGGAAGGATTCTTGGTAGGGATAGGGAAAGTGTATGTACATGTGTGTGTTTATGCTTTGGAGATGGGAGGGGTAAAGCAGAGATGACAAAATAGTTTTTAAGTTGAGACTGGCTGCACTTTTCTTACGCTCTTGCACTTTAGCTTAGGGGTTCTCATCCTTGTCTTCTTAGAATTACCAAGTAAGATTTTTTCTTAAATACATAACAGAAGACTCCATCCCATCATGAGTCCAATTAGAACAGAGTCCACAGCAGTGGAGCTGGATAGCAGCATATGTCAAAATTTCCTCTGAATATTTTAAATTGTACCTAGCATTGAGAACCATGGGCTTCACCTTTATTTTAAGGGAGAGTTTAAATTGTTGGAGGCCTGAATATTTGAATTATTTATTTGGATATTGTTATATTTTCTAGGTTTCGATAAATGATCTCATAATATACATCGGTGTCATCAACTGAAAGCTTGCTTTGAAGACTAAAAGGCTTTCAATGCAGAATACATTTTACTAATGCTTCCCCTTAATTTGCAAGACTACTTTCTAATGGAAATAAAAGCAGTATATTTCAGATTAAAGTAGTCAAATATCATTCAGTCTTGATATGTATAAACACTTTCTGTAATTAAAAAAAAACCTGATATTTTTAAAGGATACTACAGGACATAAATTGCATGATACCAATTCCTTTATCTTTTTTTTTTTTAGAACTGGATGATAATGAAAATAACTGAAGCCAGAAAGGAAAAGAAGAGGCAATTTATTTCCTTTAGATCTCTTCCTTTAAAACTCCATCCCATTAAGGTAATAAAATCAATTGGGATAATCATTAAAGTAATAATGATGATGATAATGTTAGTATTATCGTATAGATTCAATAGTTTGAGCAGCAAATTTACTTTAATTTACCCACTGGCAACATTACTAGTAACCTTCGACATACCTGAGTGTGTGTGCTTGTGTGTGCATGTCTGTGTGGGTTGGAAGGAGGCAGGACAAGAGCTGGAGGATGAAAGCTGATGTACACAACCACAGGGTAGCTTCTTCACACCACATATGCCTACATAGTGGATTATCTGTGGTGGGGATGAGGTGGGGGGGCTTATGCAGTTTAAAAAATTAGTCTGGTAATTCTAGTATATTTTCCTTCTGTATGATTGTGAATCACCATTTAAAACTTTGGGCCATTCAAGATGAGCACACATCAAATAACATAAAAACATTAAGAAATTTTTATTTTAAAAGCAAAACTAGGAAAAGTCCTGGGCAAATTGGGATGATTGGTCATTCTAGTATTATAATCTATGAGGTAATTAAACCAGTATGCACCTTGAGATGTTTTTAAATCAAGAAATTTCAACTGTAATGATTAATATCACTCATGTAAGTAATAAGTGATGATGCCATTTTCTCCTGACTTGGAAAAATAGTGTAGGCTAGTTTTTTGATGAAAATGTCAGAAGGTTTTTATTTAAAAAATCTTCTTTTGCAAATTTACTTCTCAGTGTAAATTAGAATGTGTAAGGACTAAGATAATCAGGGCAATAGCCAGGATATGGAATCAACCTAACTGGCCATCAACAGATGTGAAAAAAGAAAATGAGTGAAAAAAGAAAGTGTGTAATATACACCATGGCCTTAAAAGAGAGCGAATTCCTGTCATTTGCAATAACATGAATAAATGTGGAGGTCATTACATGAAGTGAAATAAGCTAAGCAAAGAAAGACAAATACCGCATGATCTCACTCACATGTGAAATGTAGAAAAGTTGAACTCAGAGCAGTAGAGAGTAGATTGATGGTTACCAAGAGCTGGGGAAGTGAAGAGGAAAGAAATGGGGAATTGTTGATCAAAATGTACAAAATTTCAGATAGACAAAAGGAATATGTTTTGAGATCTATTTCACTGAGTATAGTCAATAATAGTGTATAGTATACTTTAAAATAACTGAGTAAATTTCAAATAACTCACCATTAAAAATGATAGGGAAGTGAGGTGATGGTTATGTTAATCAGCTTGATTTAATCATTCCACATTGTGCACATACATCAGAACATCAATATGTATAAATAAATGTATACAATTATGATTTATCAATCAAAATAATATTAATAATAAAAATATTTAATTTTTTTAAAAAGAAAAAGTTAACAGAAAAATTATCTGCCACATACATAACAAAGGATGTGATGATTAAGTACATGTAAAGTACTTAAAAATTACCTGGAACATAAGGTACCCAATAATTGTTAGTTATAATGTCTATTATTATTGTAATACTTTGGCACACATTAATGAAAAAATAGGCAAAAAATATAAAGAAGAAATTCCCTAAAGAATTATAATAGCCAGGAAATATGAACCAGAGAATATAAACTATAGGCAAGACATATCATTATCCAATTAAACAATTAGTTGGAAACAATTAAAATTTCAGCAGTATACAGTGTTAGATGGTGCATAGGGAATTGGGTAACTTCATAGATTTTTGTAAATGATATGTAAACTATTACAGTCTTTCTGAAAAGAAACTTGGCCCCATGAATCAAAAACTTTAAAGGTGTACTTTTTTTGTTTCTATGAATTCAAATTCCAGGAATAAATCTTAAGAAAATAATTCTTAATATGTTAGTGTATACCATGCAAATAATAAAAACAACTTACACTTAGCAATAGGGGGCTGCATAAGCAAATTGTTGTATATTATACAATGATAGTCTGTCAAGAAGGACAGTGAAATATAAAGTAAGATAATTAGAGTAAATCTATGGCATATGTGAGTGCTCATACACATGATGAAATCAATGAGCAGGTAGCAAAATCGTGTATATCACAATGCTACATTAAAAATAATACTTTTACCTATCACATCTGAAATTTTAATTTTTAATTTCATCTGGATGTTGCAGTATCATATAGATACTGTGATATTCTTACCTGTTTCACAGGCTATCCAACTTAGAAATAGAAAATAAGGTTGAAAACAATATTTTTTTTTCTGTTTTCTCTGATTTAGTTCTTTTTCCACAACATTGTGTTAATATAAAATTCTAATACTGAAGACGATTCACTTACGTAACAAATATAATTTCTTATAATTATTTCCACTTAGCATTATTTTTTATAAATTTAAAAGTACAGAGACTGATAAGAGCATGGTGTTATAACAGCAAGTTCAAGCATTCTGATCCCCATACTGGCCAGCCACCAAAAATAAATAAATAGATAGATAGATAAATAAATAGGTAGGTAGATAGATAGATAGATGATAGATAGATAGATAGATAGATAGATAGATAGATAGATAGATAGATAGATAGATAGATAGATAGATAGATAGATAGATAGATAGATAGATAGATAGATAGATAGATAGATAGATAGATAGATAGATAGATAGATAGATAGATAGATAAAATAGAAGTATAGAGAAGGAGTTTCAAGAATAACAATATATTTCAGAATTTAAATAGTGGCCTAATCACTTTTCTTTATCTAAAGAGAGTGATTTCTTTATCATTAACCTATTTGAGTCTAAAACCAGACTTCACAAAGCTAACAAAAGAAAACTCAATGTGATCATTAAGTGATTAGGACATTTCAGTTAGTTCTAGTACACTACCTTAGTGTGTACTGTGGTAACCAGCAATAAAATAACTTTATCTGGAAACTGAGGTTTTTAAATCTTGTTCTAAGATTAATCTTGCTTTTAATCTTCTACTCAAATATTAATATTATAGAACCCTACACAAAGTCAATTTTGCTCACGGGAGTAGGTAAATATATAAATATATGATTTTTTAAAATAGAAGATAAATTCATGCCAATTACACTATCTTCTAGTTAACTGATTTTTTGTATCTAACAAATAAATTCATTATTTACATAATTCCTAATCCAATCCCTAATCAAAACATAAGCCAATATATTTGAAAAATAATATTTTTAAGATAAAACACATATTCTGAGAAATCTCAAATTCCTAAAGCTCTTAATATATCTTAATATGGAATTCCCTAAATAATCTTTACACATTTTTAATTATTTTTTGTAAAATACATAATTGCATCTGCTATGGACTGAGTTGTGTCCCCCAAAAATGTATATTTTGAAGTCCTAACCTCTAGTGCCTCAGAATGTAACCATGTTTAGAGATAGGGTCTTTAAAGAGGTAACTAAGTTAAAATGATGTCATTAGGGTGGCCCCTAATCCAATATGATTGGTGTCCTTATAAGAAGAGGAGATTAGGAGATTTGGACACAGATAGTCACAGAGGCAAGACAGAAAGAGAAAATGGTCATCTACAAGGCAAGGAGAGAAGGCTCAGAGGAAACCAAACTTGCCTACACCTTGATCCAAGATTTCTAGTGTCAGGATCTGAGGGAAAATGAATTTCTATTGTTTAAGCCACCCATCTGTGGTACATTGTTTGGAAGCCCTGGAAAACTAATGCAGCATCTATTGGCTATTTGATAAATGTGGATATTGTGCTTTATTCCTTTTCCTGATGTTGAATGTCTTAATACAGATATTGTCAACAGTAAACAAATGTGGCCATAAGCATTGTTAGCTTACGTAATATTTAATGAAAATGTTTGATGTATCAAGATATCACATAGTAATTTCCAACATATTACTTTAATGCACATATTTAACTAATGTGTGAGAATTTGAAAATTAAAGCTAATGTGCTTGTACGAAAGAAGGAAATATGCGTGTAAAGTAGCAAGATAAAATATGCCACAGACAGCTGGATTTTCCCAATGTTTTCCTAATTAACCAATAATTAAAACACAATTTTAACAAAAATCTCAATAGCATTTTTTTGTGCCAAATTTTTTCTAAATTTTATCTTGAAATATAAGCAAATAACACGATCTTGAAGAAAAATGGGGGCTTTCCTGAAAAGATTTTAAAATAAATTATAAAGATAAAAAGATTTTAAAATAAATGAGGACAAACAAAAAACAATGTATTTTTAAAGTTTGGCAAAAACTCTAATGAAATAAATCATATTAATAAAATGTAAATATGTAACGGAAGAAATAAAAAATGGGTAAGGATGCAATATTTATTAAATGATATTTGGAAAATTATTTATTTGCAAAAAAAAAANAAAAAAAAAATTCCAAACACATCAAAACCAAAATTATTTTATATAAAGAATTTAACTTAAAAATAAAAGCTGAGGAAATAAAGAAAAATGTAATTTATTATTTCAGTGATCTTGAGTTAGGAATGTGCTCTTAAAGCTTAACAGTATTAACAGGATTTATGATTTTAGAAAATGATAAATTTTATTAAAGTAGTTTTTCAATATTAACAGGTAGAATTGAAAGACTGGAACATGATGGGATAAATTGCTTAAAACAAAATTTCAAATTAATGATTAATATAAATATTCCATAAAATATACTTACAAATTTATAAAAACAATTAATACTTCAATAGAAAATTGGGAAAAGTCATAAATGAACATTTAACACTAGAAGAAATTAAAATAATCAATACTTATATTAAAAAAGTTCAACCTTACTGGTGAATACATGCAAATGTATGTAACTGTCACAACTCACAGAAAATTATAGGACAGTTATATCACAGTGGAGAAGATTCATTGCTCAAGCCATCTGAAAGTCTCCAAGTGGGTTTGTAAATTAGTACAGCTTTTTTGAAATTTGTGAATTATAAGCTCTAAAAAAGTTTATAATCTATAGTCCATTAATTAAAAGTATAGTAATCTATTCTAAAATTTTAAATATATAATCAAAATATGCACAAAGATATTGATCCAACATTATTAATAACAGTAAATAATTGGAAGTTGCCATAAGTTCTAAGAGAGTGAAATTGAGAGACAAATTATAATACATGTATTAATATAATGTCAATGAAATGATTTTTCCAAGATATTAAATTATATGAATAATGCTCACAATACAATATTGGGAAAATCCATAAATCTATCTATAGTATGATTCAATTTATGTTAAAATGTGTTTTCCTCTGCATAAAACTGAGAAGATAAGGCAATATTGCAAACTGGTTTAGAGGCTGAGCTCAAGAGTTACACAGATCTGGGCATGAATAATGGTTCTGTTCCTTACTGATTATTTGACCCAAACAACTCCAAACTCCAAAAGCAATGAGATAATAAAATCTCCTATTACCTAGGACTTTTGTAAGAATTAAATACGATGTTACTTGTAGTTCACTATGCCAGTGCCTGACAGAAAAAGTGTTAATAAACCCTATTATTATTTTCATGAAAATTTTTAAGTAGTTTTCTTTGCATTTTGTCTTTAAGAATGCTTTTATTCTTATTTTTACTTTTCTGAAATTTTCAACTTTTTGCCATAGGATATATTATGTATAATCAAAGCAGTACAATAAAGACAATGAGAAAAACAAAACAAACAAACAAAAAAACAGAGCTAGGTTACAGTACAGTGTAGTTCGATGAAACAAAAAAATTGTCTATTTTACATATTTATCTATACACACATATTGCTTTGTAATTTATTCCAATTTCCCTTTTTCCTTTTTCCATTCTTAATTTGATTCTTTGTTACAATTTTCACCTCTTCCCCTTACCAGATTGTTTACAGCACTTGGAAGTCTGCCTTTATTGCTTATTCTCATACTTTGCCACTTTTAACCACTTTGGTCCTGAGCTTCTCCTTTCCTATTTAAAGAAAAACAAAACAGATTTTCAATGTAGACTCTCTAATTGTTACTAAATATTTCCTAGCTTTTGGTAGCTAATTTTATAGATAAATCATAGAACTCTAGAGATTGCTACGTAACAATCTTAAGTGTCAAAGATAGCCTTGCTGGTTCTTTAAGTATATTTCTGAAAACTAAGTCTTAATGGTTGGTCTTGAATCTGATCACATGAATCCTAGATACTCCCTGATTGAATCAGGTTTTTAAAGTTAGATGTAACAGGCTGTCTAAAGAGCCATCTCAGTTTAAGTGTACTATGCCTCAAAAAAGAAATCCCCCCAATCAGATAAAACATTAAATCTTCCTTTCATTTTTGGTTTACTAATTTTTTTAAAAAATTGTGACAAAGTAATTCCAATTCAAATTAGGTAAAAATTAATTTTCTCTGAGCAAATATCAAAGAAAATGGTATGCTTTTAATAAGATATTTCTTTTGCATATTGTACGGAATTTTTCTCCATTACACTGGTATGGTTATATTTGCCATTTAAGAGAATAAGTTATATAAAAGGCAATATGCCCAATATCTTTAATCTTGTATCTGATAGGTTTTTGTTCCTTTGTTAATTTACTTTTCTATTTGGCTTCTATTGTTTTTGCTCATCCTCTTGCTTAATTTGTTCCATAAACAGATAGTTACAGAGAGCCAACCCATATAAAATGTAGTGAGTCTTAGCCCCTGAGGCTTTGCAAAATCTCTTTAAAGTAATTTACTACTGTCAAAGAGAAACATTTTCCAAAGAGTAAGAGAGCCTAATGATTTGTACTTTGGTTTAAGACAGAGTTGCACTTGTGAATAAAGATTCAGGCAACTGCCTGTCCAGCAACCATAATTTACAATTACATAGTGACTATTTCTTACACACCTAAAGCATATTGCTCACTGGACCTACTTTAAATAGAATATAAAACAAGAACATACCGGTTTTAAAAAGGGAGAAAACTAACACTATTAATGATTTGTTTGGGATGATCAAAACAATCTA
>NW_007732540.1:79407-80609 GCF_000696425.1 Galeopterus variegatus | reverse complement strand
TAGTGAACTGAGTGAAGTGCTGAGCCCAACATATTTATTGCTCACTCCAATTACAGTTTCACAGACATTGAGTTGGTTTAGAAAAAATAAGAATTTAGTTCTTTAAAAATGTGTTCTGTGCAATTTATAGTTAAACTAAATTTGGAATTAAGCTACTCATAACTTTATTCCAAAATAATATCCTATCTCTGCCAAGTTCATATTAGTGTTATCTATTCAGTTTCCAGTTTTTAAATTTTATTAATATATTGCTTCAACTAATTACACAGTATTCTTCTGTGTGTCTGCAAAACTCCCACTGAACTCCCACAAAGCTCATTTAAGTAGATTTTTGAAGATAATAAAAACTACATAGGACTTACTTTTTCTTTTTGAAATGTTTGTTTTTAAAAAAAACAACAAAGTAGCAAAAGTCTAGGAACAAATAAATAGGAGACTGGGTAAATACATTTAAATGATGAAATCAGATGCTTCCATATATACTTGTATGAAAAGATCTCTAAAGATATATTCCAATGTTCTGTGAAAAATAGTGATTTTCTCACATGGCCAGATTTTCACAATTTTATTTTGCATATATTTGCACTAGTCATAATTTCTACTTTCTCTGCATCTCTCACTAATTCTTTCATTCATTTAGCAAGTATTTGCTTAGTGCCAGGAGTATGCTAGTCACTAGAGTGAGGAACTGAGGTAGAGCGATGACTAATAGAAGATGCCTGCTCTCTAGCAACTTACATTCTAGTGCTTCACATTCTTGTGGTATTCATGAAGGCTCAGTTTCATCCTAAAGAACTGAGGCAGTTGAAGAGCTTTGGTACCCACTCTCCTTCCCTACTTATACTGTAGTCTCGGACATATGTTTTTAAATTGACCAACGATGCAGAATACCAAATGCACTCTGCCATGCAACTTTGATCATATAAATGGTTGCTTGGTGCTGACATTGAACCCCACGTGGACTCCCACTGGTGTTCCTATTTACACATGAAGTTCAGATTTCTCAGTGTTCCATGCCACTGCTCCCATACCCACTGGCTGGAATGCCCTAGTTATAAAAGCAAATTTTTTTCTTTTATGCCCTCATCATAGTCCTAGCTATAGCAGTTTGCCTGATTCTTCCCTGTTTATCTAGGAATGGGACCTCTCTTACTAGCAAACAAAATGTGCATTCCTGAGGATTGAAGCCAACCCTTAACTCC
>NW_007732540.1:77214-79303 GCF_000696425.1 Galeopterus variegatus | reverse complement strand
GACCTCTCTTACTAGCAAACAAAATGTGCATTCCTGAGGATTGAAGCCAACCCTTAACTCCTGTCTTACATATCACAGAAGCCCAGGGCCAGCATGGACTTTCAATAATAATTCATCTGGATGCCTCTTCGGTCAGCTCCACTAACCAGTTGGAACACATTTTTTTCTCTCTCCAATTGCAGCATCAATTATGCACCCAAATGATGATCAGGTGTTGGCAGCTTACTTGGAAATAGGGCACTGCAGTTCTGGCTGATTCTCTAGTCTGTAAGCACTGCTGGGAAGGCTCCCTACTGCCCCTTCCTTCCTACATTGCATCAGCCCAATTTGGCTATAAGTAAACCATGGTGCTCAGCTGACAGATCTCATGTGTCTCTAAATCTTCACAGCATCACCTATCTGCCTCTTGTTGCCTACTGCTTTCCTTATACAGATGAATTCATATAAATATAACCATTTTATTTATAAGAATTCCAGCTTTCTTCCCTGTCTTCACTCAAACAAAATATAATGTTATATTATTTCTTAATTTCTTAATAAGTTAAATTTCACATACTCAAAATAACACCCTGTCTTACAAATATCTAGAAACTTCCATAATACTTCTTCCAAATCTGATATATTGGTAAATGCTATGTCACAATTCATTTCAACTAAGTGTCCAGATTTTGGTTTTCAATGGTATATGGTTGTTGAACATAATTATTCAAAGATAAAATTCAGAGTAGAAAATTGCTCATCAAGGAAGTCGATGGCCAAATTGTTGCTTAATTTCCTGTGATTGAAAATTTAGTTTGATTCTGAGACTGTTTTATTTTTCTCTTTATATATATTTGTGTGTATGTGTGTGTGTGTGTGTGTGTGTGTGTGTGTGTATTCTTGTGTTATTCTATTTTTATGTTTCTTTCCGGTCTAATAGGTAAAATATTTTATGACCAACTAACAAAATTGCTGTCTCATAGTTTAGTATTTTAGTATCAATGTGGGAAATATTAATTCTGAACTCAAGATTTATTCTTTCTTCAAAATTATCTATTATTACTGAGTTCTATAGAAACTCTGTAATGCAGTCTTCAAAACAATAACCCTTTAAAAGTGAGCAAGAGATCTGCCTACTATTAACATAGAGTGTCCCCTACACTGTCTGAATGATAGGGGAACCCAGGGTATAATTAAGTTTGTAATGAATAGCCTTAAGAAAATTATCCAGTGGTTATCTTGACTTTTCTAAATGTAGTAATGTTCTTAGGATTAACATTTTCCTATGTGCAAAACATGCCTGGAAAGTGAAATATATTTGGTGCACAATAGAAATTGCACTGCAGTGTTCATTTTATATATGTAAATTTTTATATGGATTTCAAATGTGATAAAGTAGTAGAATTAATACTTGGGATGGGTTAAGTAACACTGGGTATGGGAAGAAAGAAAAACAAGATTTCTAAGTGGAAGTTAGAATCAAATTCGATAAGCAGCAACTTGATTTATTAAGATAAAAACAAGAATGGGACAAAGATATTTGGCTGAATTTTCAAGAATTCCAAAATGGAAAAAAAATATTCCATTGAAAGTTATTCATGCAAAATAGTATTTAAGGACTTAAACAAAATGTGCTGTGAATTGATCTATTAATTACATTTTTATATAAAATACATACACAACCTCCTTTCTCTTATTTTAAAATAAAATAAAAATACTCATCAACATGAGGCCAAATATAACCCCGGTTGATGGTATCATACAAATGATGCCAACCAGTCTTCTAATCTCAGTGAATGGAGCCTCTTGCTGGTTGAATAAATAAGCATGGTGTTCCAGGCAACATATCCAGCTGAGTTGTAACACCTCTGAAGCTTTCTTTTCATCTCTACAGTGCCAGGCATGGAATCACATATACCTAACACATCTTCCTGGGAAACAACTCCTCAGTCTACCGGGTAGCATTACAAAAGAAAAAGAAAAAAAGCATTTCTGATTGTCAGATCACCCCTGTGATTATACTTGTAATGCAAGACAGAGGATCAAAAACCTTTGCTTTTTATAAAAAGTTCTCTTTATGCAACATGTATTTGATTCATTAAAGTCACTT
>NW_007732540.1:73619-76617 GCF_000696425.1 Galeopterus variegatus | reverse complement strand
CCTTTGCTTTTTATAAAAAGTTCTCTTTATGCAACATGTATTTGATTCATTAAAGTCACTTAGACCAAAGCTAACTCAACAAAACTAACAATGTGGAGCTTTATATTTTGTACCTATTATTAAACTCACTTCACAAAATGGTCCAGGGCAGCAAAGCAACAAACAAAGTAACATATTCTATATACGTGAATTTTCATTTTCATCTCTGAATCTTACCTATTAAAAATATTGGGTCCCTTAAGTGTAGGAGAAATCCATGACTTGGATCCTATTTCTGTTTTACTAATAAGTGGGTGCATGATCTTGGGTAGTCACTTGACTTTTCTAAACCTATAACTCATATACATTTATGAAACTAGGTTCTAAGTAAAATGATGTCAAAATGTTCACATTTCTTATTAACAGGAACTTCTTATTTCCATCCTTGATCTTTCTCCCCATTCCCCCCATTTCTTTCCATTATAGTCTTCATCATTCTAGTACGGTGGACTTCCTTATCCATATTGCTGCATAATAAATTCTTATCACATTAACAAATGAAAGCGCTTAAGTTGCAAAACTATCTAGTTCATTTGGAATTCTGACCCAGTTCTTAGGGGAGCTAACTGTAGTCGTATATGACAAAGTGTTACTCAGTAGCTGGTATGTGTTAAGCATTGACTAGATGTATAATCCCTGTCCTCCAAAAGTTAAAAACCTCACAGTTGAAACAGATACACAAACAATAGTTTATAATACAGTGAATCAAATGAATGAGAAATAGTGGCACACACACAACTGTTTGCGCATTGCATTATCTGTATAGGAAAAGGAATACTTCAAGAAGAGCATTGCATTTAAGTATGTCTCTGTAGAAGACACTGTGATCCACTGACGAGATTCCTTCTTAAGGAGCTAGGTACTCTTTCCTCCCAGCTTCAGGGCATGTTTGCTGCTGATAGCTCAANAACAATAGTTTATAATACAGTGAATCAAATGAATGAGAAATAGTGGCACACACACAACTGTGTGTGCATTGCATTATCTGTATAGGAAAAGGAATACTTCAAGAAGAGCATTGCATTTAAGTATGTCTCTGTAGAAGACACTGTGATCCACTGACAAGATTCCCCCTTAAGGAGCTAGGTACTCTTTCCTCCCAGCTTCAGGGCATGTTTGCTGCTGATAGCTCAAGATGAATCTCTCCCTAATAAATGTCCTAGGTCAAAGGAAGCTGCATAGTGCAAGTTTAGTCCTCTTTCTGCAGGTAACTCAGTGGAGAGGAGGGCTACACAGTTCCATCCATTGGCCTCAATTTGGGATATCTTTGCCAGCTTAGAATCCCATTGAATTAACTGGGGCCTGGACTGTAATTGCATATAAATTCAAATCTCCTCTTACACAATCTTGATTCTCTTACTCACTGGTAGGTGTTGATCCCAAGAGAGCATTCTGCAATAAATTACAGGCAAACCAACCTCCATCTTAGAGTCCATTTCTTGGGAAACCCCACATATGACTGTTAGTGCCAGGAGTGGTAAAAAGAGCAAACCCTAAAGTGAATTCTGGAACTGGATTCCCTGATGGCTGGTTGCCAAAGAGTATCTATCTCCAGTGGCGGTTGAGGTACTCTACATGTAGTAGAAGTATAACTTAAAACTTTCACCAGTAGTTAAGTAGGTGGGGCATGGGGTACTGGAATGCACTGGTGGGTACAATCTCAGGCTGTCTGAGAAGTTTGGGGAAAGTAGTAGTCATAAGGACTATGGAATCAAATGGCTATTTTAGGGGTTGATAAAGACTTTGAAGAAAGACCATGAAAGGCTGAAAGTGATTAATCAATCACCTGTTTAAAACCAAGTGTGAAACAAAAGGCTTCAACGATGGCATGTAAAGAGACTTTCATCTCCCTAAGCCAGGTGTTAAAGTATAGGATCATACTCAGAACTTATTTACAAGGGTAGCAGAGTTCCAGAGAAGGCTGAATTTTCAAACCTGGAAAGTATGCTATGCCAAGGTCAAAGCCTTTTGGGGAAGAAGTTGTACACTGTGACTTGTAAGAGGACCATCTGCATCTATATATTAACAAATCTTAAGCCCCCAGATATCCCTTAACCATCAGGGTGGGCAGAAGTGGTCCTCTCCTCCTTGTTAAAGGGTAGCACAATGTCTGTGTATAACATGTAATTTATACATATTTGATTAAATAAAGTTATGTTTCCAATTCAATTGACTTGTCTATATCATATGAACACCATCCTCTACCAATGGAACTGATATAGAAGAGTATGGTGGCAACAGTGGAGTAAAGGTGAAGAAGGGCATTGTACAGAGGAAATTGGGACTCTGACACAGATTACTGGGCCCAGCCTAATCCCAAACCCAGAAATGTTGTATATCAAAAAAAAAAAATGCTTTTATCTGGTGAACTATCCTGGGGGGTACTAGAAAATAAATTTGCTGTTAATAACCGTGGTCTCTGATCATTCGAAATGTGATTTTTCATTGCATTTTTTCTTTCTTATGTTGTATGAACTCTCTTCCACTCTTATAATTTTTCCTTCTATATTTAATTCTGATCACACACTTTTAAATATTATCAGTGATTGTGCAATATGGTTTTAATGAAATTCTATATAAAGCAAAGATCCATCAATAAAGTACAAATTAAATTTGCCACAAATATGAATTTTAAAATGTCATTGGAATAGTTTAATATAGTATAATGTAGTAGAGTATAAACACAAGAGCTAACTTATAAAACTTTTAAGTGTTAAAAACTAAAAAATGGTAAGAGAAAAGTATGTAATTCGATGCAATTGTATTTCTCACCCCCAAGACTCCCAAATTGTTTAGTCTCCCAGAAACACCACAGTTAAATTTGTTACTTCCTAGATATTTTCTATACATATATAATCATAAATAAATTTTGAAATTTAGTTTTTATTTCATTTTGTTTGAGAATTATCAAACCTATTTGCTAATAACTAGTTTTCCCAATAGTGTTTATTCTCCTTTA
>NW_007732540.1:51390-73142 GCF_000696425.1 Galeopterus variegatus | reverse complement strand
TGAGAATTATCAAACCTATTTGCTAATAACTAGTTTTCCCAATAGTGTTTATTCTCCTTTACGTTGAGACTATTTTTTAATTTTCAAGATAATTTTAACTTTCTCTTCCATTTCATCCCCAAAATATTCCAGCTCTGTCCTTCTGCTATCTCGTCGTATCTTCTTTGAA
Organism: Galeopterus variegatus; assembly: GCF_000696425.1. Classification (NCBI taxonomy): domain Eukaryota; kingdom Metazoa; phylum Chordata; class Mammalia; order Dermoptera; family Cynocephalidae; genus Galeopterus; species Galeopterus variegatus. The sequence goes on along the minus strand of NW_007732540.1, from coordinate 72,973 downwards.
GCCAATTTACTTTTATTTGAGCTTCTTCCTTTAGATACATCATGTTGTCTAGTTGATTTTAAGGAAAAATTGATTCTCAGTCATTTCTTCTGTTTGGCTTTCTTGGTGGTATTTTTAATTTTATTCATGTATTTATCGTATTCCATTGCTCACATTTTCTTGTAATTTGTTTGCATATATCACACACTGTATCATTTCTAATTATTATTCATCCTGGAATAAGAGATATTATTTCTGGGCCAGTTCTATACTTAACAACAGTACTTGAGTTTGAGCCAGGGCATCGTGCTGGAGAAGCACGTATATAGAATTCGAGTCTGTTGCACAAACTCACTACCACTCTACTATATGGGTATATCTCTGCTAAGGAATAGAAGATTTTTTAATTCATAGTGGAATCCAATGTGCCACATGTCCTCTGCTGATTTTTCACTTTTCCTCAGTTGTCAGAAATTAGGATTTTTTGATGTGATATTTACTTATCATACCCCTCCACCCTGGCACAGTGACCACACTCTTAAAGCAAAGATAATGTGTCCATGATGAGAACAGGGTGATAAAATAAAAAGAAATGTTATAAAAGTGTAACACATGAAGCCCCAGTTAAGAAGGACCCAACAGACCTCAGGTTCTAGAGTTTAGCCAATATGTATATAAAGATGAAGTGGTGGGAATAGGGCTTAGATCTATCTCTTTGGGTTGTAAATTTACAACATAGTTTTTTTTTTCTTTCAGTTCTAAAATCTGGCTTTGTTCACTGGGTATAGTAACTGAATATAATTTCTTATATATTTATTTTTCAATTAACAAAATTGTATATATTTATGGTATACAGCATGTTTTGAAATATGTAACATCGTGGAATGGCTAAATAAAGCAAATTAACACATGCATTACCTCACATGCTTATCATTTTTGAGTTAACTATACACTAGAATGTTGTCCTCTGATAGAAAGCATACAAACCTCCAATGTAATACATTCTACTTATGGGAATAAAAGCCTATTTTTTCGGCAGGGGAAAGGGAAGAGTAAATTCCACAATTCAGGAAAACCCATGTGTATGTCTAGCAAAACCGAAGAAAATCTAGAAGAAAATGGATGAAAGCAAACTCAGTAGATTGAAACTTTCTTCATTGTGTACCTGAAGCAGATTGTCATCTTTGATCAGAGTTTGCTAAGAATGAGAAAGATTCTCACAAAATTATATATAATTAATTAATAATATTTAATTCAAAACAAATTGAAGGAAAGCACATGGAAAACTAAGGGATAATAAGGTAATACCAAGTCAATCTGATTCCATAGCTTACTAAAAAAAGCCAAATGTCCAGACCACGATTTAACTTAGAAACTAATTAGCGGTAGTTTGTTCAAAATACATTAATATACTATACAAATATCTAAGTCTTAGAAAACATTCAACAATCTTAAATGTACATATTTTTGATGCTTTACACTTGTTATTCCTAATCACCACATTCCCTTAGAAATTTATGTTTACATATTTTAATTCACATACATAGAAATGAATACATAATTGTTGCTTTTAATGTTTAACTCTCCCAACTACTATCTTCCTTTATGGCCATTAAAAAGCATCTTATAATTTATGTAATAAAAAATTGAATTTTTTAATAGATTATATACCCAAGTTTATTGGAAATTTATAAATTAAAGTCATGTTCTGTTAAGTAGTTTTTAAAAACTTTGTTTATATAAAAAAAAAAGTCAGTAAAAATAAAAAAAAGAAAGCAAGCATTTAACTACCATCATTCATTCAACAACTAATATCTGTTAATAAGAAGTCTGATTCCGGGCCAAAATCCTATGTGTGCTATCTCAGGTCAGACCATAGGCAGTGATGGGGCTTTGCCTGGTGGGTCTCACAAGGGGAAGCCATCGCTGCCACACCACATTTATTGTACAGCCAGTATGTTGCAGTTGTCTAGAGGGAGTTGCAGTCAAGGACTCAGGACCCTCTGGGTCAGTTGTGCTCATATGTATATCTGCACTCCTAATTCAAGCATCTCCATTTGGGGGTCTCCTTATCAGGGGGTTTGGTAGAGGAACTTCCCAGGTACTTCACCATGACTCCTTTATCAAGAGCCTTGGCTGATGCACTTTTCCACTTTGACTCAATCATTCTTAACCCTTCCCCTTCCTCATCCCCCATTGATGGGTCCATAAAGAGATGGAGTCTTTTGTTCTGGACTCCTTAGCAGTGAGAGATCCTCCTCCATCTATGCTGCATCCATCTGACTCTCCCCTGGTGCTGGTGCATGGAGGAAAATGGAATATTAGGTGGCTGGTGCCTCATATTCCACTTTTTGCCTCTTGCTTGTACTGTCACAGAGAGGGAAAAGAAAGTCCTGATTGTTACTTTCAGTTTGGCTCATTGTATCTGACCATTGTCCAGGTCATTGTCATTGACCACCATGACCCCGGTTGCTTGATAATTAAGTACTTACCAAATCTCAGGCATTAATTTAGCTATCATAGAGTTTACTTTTTCCACTGATAAAGATCCTGTATCTCTGTTACTTTCAGTTTGGCTCATTGTATCTGACCATTGTCCAGGTCATTGTCATTGACCACCACGACCCCGGTTGCTTGATAATTAAGTACTTACCAAATTTCAGGCATTAATTTAGCTATCATAGAGTTTACTTTTTCCACTGATAAAGATCCTGTATCTCAGAGATTTGGTAATTGTTATATGTACTATTTTTCTCAACCATATCTACATTGCATGATAGAACTTTTGAAGAAATATTTTTTAAGGTAGAAAAGATAATTGAAGAAGATGAGATTGTGATAAGAGAAGTCACTGTGATAACTGGTGTAAGTTTTAGGAACATGTAATCTAAGTCGCTATAACTTGGGCCATATTCTCACACTTCGGTGGATACTTACTCTACTTACTGATATGGCCACACCCAATTTTCTTCAGCAGTTACCCTCAGCAATGCATCCTGATATCTGCATATCCAGACAGACTTACAATACCTGTACTTCTTTCTGTCCTTCTACAGAAATAACCTGGGAAGTAAAAGCCAGAGTCCTTACAATGGCCTATGGGAACCTTCCCATTTTGTCCTCTTCCTGGATATTTCTCTGATCTCTTTTACTATACATTTCTTCCTGCTAAGCCTGCAGCCACACGAAGACATCACTTCTGCCTCCAGATCTTTGTACTTGCTTTTTTTTCTGCCTGGAATGCTCCCTCACCTTTACTCAAATGTTATCTCCTGGCTAGTTATCTCCAAAGTTAAAACTCACCGACTTAACACACTTCATCTATGTTCCCTAGTGAATCCCTAATACCCCAAATGATATCTAACACATGGAAGGTGCTCAATAAATATTTGCTGAATGAGTAAAATGAACCAATATATGTTACAAATCAGAAAATCCAGAATACATTTAAAATTATAAAAGCATTTAAATATTATTGTTGAGTCTCATTTGCTGCTTCAATGTAAATAAGTAGTTTATGCGATAATGTTGGAATAAGTGAGACTGAAGCCATTTTGGGACCTAAAACTACCTGGGCTATAGGAAAATTTTTTAAAAACATATTTTTTTTCTTAGCATGCATTTCTCTGAGTTCCCTCTTTTCCCATGATTATTTGATATTTTGAACCTTGGTGACTGGGCAAGATGACATTATTTACATGAATGTAAATCTGTTTTCCAGTCAGCCTGGGGCTGCAGAGTTGCTATGAGACATGTACTATCCAGACACTGAGAAACCAAGGGGACATCAGTAAAGATATGCCAGTTCACTCTGAAGTAAGTTAAAACCCTGCAGGACCCTAAGATAATGTCAAGGATAAAAACAGGAGCTAGAGGGAGCCTTGGTGAGAATTTGCACCCAGTCCCATGGCCCCCTCCTTCTTCCCACTTCCTCAACTTTCTCTTTAAAAACCCCTCAGCAAATCTGAGTCTTTGAGGTGGTTTTAGTCAGGTCATTCTCCTTCAGGTTTGCCTAACATCTCCCTCAGGTCACTGAAATTCCTAAATAAAGCTGACTTCCCATTTCACCAACAATTTGACTTTTGGGTCATGTGTTTTGTTTTGATGGTGGGTGACTGGATGTGAGTGTAGTAACAATATGTCCTTATAAAGGCAGGATTAAAATAGATAGCCAATTTCTAAGTGGCTGCCCCTAGGAGGGTTCTTCAAAATGGAAGCTGTAGGAACTAACTTGTAGTCCAGGATTTCTGTATATAGCCAAGGAATCATTTTGAGATCATAAATGACCTGGAAGCAACTCTTTCCCTACTTAAAGTTAGTGCTGTAAAAAAAGAAGTCCTCTCCCACTTCGGGAGCACAGTTCAGAGACACAGCACAGATCAGAGAGCCCAGAAGACAGAGGGAATGGGCTAGAGCATGCAGGGTACAGAGGACATTCCTCCTAATAAGCAGCTATAGGCGGCATTTGAAAAGTAAGCAAGCCTCCTAAAAGTACCTGTGTACTTCACAGATTCATAGGAATAATTAATAAAAATGATCACCTCAAGTCACAACCTTAAGCAATTTTAGAGACAGTGGAATTGAACTGAAGTTAGCGGTAAACCTATTCTAGGGGTAGTGACTGTTTTTGAAGCAGAAGTAGTTAGTTAACTTTTACTTGCTCCTTGCAATATGTTAGCCATTACCTTACTTATCCTTCACAACAATTTCACCCAGTTGTGCACTATATTTATCCCCATTTTGTAAGAAAGGAAAAGTAGATGTAAAAAATTATCTAATTGTTCAAAATCACCATCTAGGAAGTACTGAGTTTGGAACTTGAACCCAGAACCCCACAATGTAGCATATGGAGAAGAGCTATCAAACGGATGACCAGAAAACACCTGGATCTGAGCAAGGTCCTTAGTCCTGCAGACTAAGCATTTTCATAATCTCCCAGGCAGGAGGAGTTATCAGGACATACTACACCACAGAGTTTATTAACTTTGGCTGTTGTATACATATTTCTTTTTAGTATATTCCCAAGTTGGGGTTTAATGGTTTGCAATTAATAATTCTGTTGCACTCAGAAAGGCCTGAGTAAAGTAGTCAAAATTTGGTAAGCAGTATTTCCAGAGAATTTTCTAGATTTTCTAGGGATTTTTCTGGAGTGCTGTCCTTAGCATGAGCATAAGACTAAAATAATAATTTGTAACTACCATTTATGGAACATTTGCCATGTGCCATGTACTGTGATGCTTTATATACATTATTTCAGTAAATCTGCATAAAAATATTATATAACGGTTGTTATTGTATTATTATTACCTACTATTACATATGAAAGTGGTGAGACTTGTAGAGATAATATAACTTATCCAAAGTCACACAAATTCAAAATCAGTTATGGCTGACTTCAGAGCCTCAACCATTCACCAAAATGTCATGCCACATGAAGGAAAATAGATTATGCAAAGAACGATAAACTGGTATACTCACTCTATAGCAAGTTGAGTGAAAACACTTTAGACAATATTATTAGTGGTCATTAAAGTGTTCAAGCACTGATCTTTCTGAATAGCTTTTTGTTTTGTCATCACTTGTTTGATACCCGATAGTGTTCCTTTTAATCTGATAGTTTCCCCTTCCCCCCATAATTTCCACTGCTTATTTCTTCAGGTCGTTCTTGCTGAGAACTCCAAGAATCCTTGTTAGAATTGTCAGAATCCAAGAATTCTAACCTATCCTTGAATAGGTTAGAATCATCCGCCGTCTTAGGAGTGTAGTGGAAAGAGCTCATGGATATGGGTTAGCACAGGTATGACATGACTGTTACTATGAGTAGCTGTAATCTGAATTGTGGACCTGAAAGCACACATATATAGTTGCTAAAAGGTCAATCAGATGAAGATAGTATAACAGAGAGGATCCTGAGATACTGTTCATTGAGACACAGTAACTGGAAGACAACTAAAGGATATAATAAACTTATTGGCCATGGATGCTAGACCATCCACCCGATTTTATTGTATCCTCACTTTGGTCATGGCATCATAAGAGCAACTTGGTCCCTTAAACACCAAATCCATATTTCTTTTGAAGAAGGTAATTCTGTGTGTCTGCCTTTGAGATATACTATATCCATGGTCAGTGTTGTAAGCTCCATATACCTATTTTATTATGATAAAGCAGCCAGAACTATTCAGGACAAACTCTTCATATCATAATGTAACCCACTTAAATCCAAGGATTCAGTACAGTAAGACCGCATCTTACAATTCCTTGCAAAAGAAATTTCAATACCAACTTCCTTTATATTCACTCATTTACTCTTATTTTGTCTTCAGTTTATGCTGGATTGCATTATCACATAGCATTAGATATGTGCTGTTGATTCTCTTAAAAGGCATTTAAATGGTAATAAAGTCTCATTTAAAAAAAACACAATACTTGGGCTACTTTAAGAGAAAATTTAACAAAGAAAGGAAACTAAATGATGAAATTAAACACTTTTATCAATATTACTGAGAGAGAGAGCCACGAATCAATTAATTAATTCATGTTTGGAAATAGGGGTAATGGTAAGGCAATCATGAATGCATCCTGAAACACTGAAAAATGTTGCTTAAGTTCTCAAAGTAGCACAAAAGACAAATATGAGAACTGAAGTTTATTTTATGAAATCAATTTTGAAATTGTTTGGAAATAGGGGTAATGGTAAGGCAATCATGAATGCATCCTGAAACACTGAAAAATGTTGTTTAAGTTCTCAAAGTAGCACAAAAGACAAATATGAGAACTGAAGTTTATTTTATGAAATCAATTTTGAAATCACATATTATTATGTCAACAGGAAAATATTTTAATTCCCAAAATAAAGTTCATTCATAGCAGGATATTCCATCAAATATGAGCTGAGTCAGATAAACCTCAAATAGAAAATTTCTCTAGGCTTCAAGCCACTCAAAAACAGGACCATTTTCTCACTTGAATTAAGCAGAACACGGGGAGTCAGGCTGGTTTTGATTATGAGCAGGATGTTCATGTAATAGATCACCCAAACTGGATACCTTTGCACGTAAAAGGGGCACTTTGCCCGGGCAAGAGCTATAAACCAGGATGATTATTCCAGGCAATCTGAAACGTATGGTCAATCTTTTTATAAGGTATGAGATGATGTCTATTGAAAAGATCTAAACTTTTTCATACTTATTTCTAAGTGTATTCAATTTTTAAAACAATATGTATTGAGTTATAGCATGTAAAGTGAAGAATGCTGGATGGTAAAGCATTAAGATAATTTAACATATTTGAATGGTAATTTTTAGGTTACTGTTTTCCAAATAAAGAAAAGCCAAGGGTTGCATCTAAACATTGAGTACTTTGAATCAAAGAGAGTAAAAAAGGATATGTATAATTTTATTATATATAGCCAGTATTTATTAATGACTACACTTCACACTGAAAATGTGCCATTATCAAATAGTGAAACAGTCACATTGTGCAAGGAAATGTTGACAATGCTACGATTAATCATTATTTCCAGTATTGCTTTGCCTAGAAAAGGATTTCACAGATAAAAAAGGCAAGTTTCTCCAGCCAGAATCACTAAAATGAAAAAGAGAGACAGTGCCAAATGTGGGTAATGTGAGAATGTGCTAAATGTGAGAAACCAAAAGTCACATACACTCCTGGTGGGGGGTGTAAATTGACACAATCACTCTGGAAAACACTTTGTAAAATGACTTGGCATTATCTACAAACGCTGAATATATGCATATCTTCTGACCCAGCAATTTCTATCCTAACAGAAATGTGTACATATGTTCACCAAAAGACATAAAATGTTTATCACAGCATTATTCATAATATCCCCAAACTAGAAGCTACTCAAATGCCCATCAATAGAAGACTGCAGAATGGATAAATAAACTTTGATATATTCATGCGATGAAATACTATACAGCAATGAGAATGAAAAACACTGTGACTACCCAATATGACAATATGAATCAATATGAATCAACCTTACAAATATAATCCTTAGCAAAAGAAACCAGACAAAAATGACTACATGTTGTATAATTCCATTTATGTAAAGTTAGAAACAGGCCAATCCAATATTCGGTGTTAGAAGTCAGGAGGGCTATTAGCCTGAGGGGGTCTAATGCAGATTGCAAGGGGTCACGGGGAGTGCTTCCAGGAGGCTGGCAAGGTATTATTTCTTACATGCGTGTGTGAAGTTTCTGAAAAATTCATCAAATTGCAATGTATCATTTGTTCATTTTCCTTATGTAAATTATATTCCAATAATTATTTTTTCAAAGAGGCAAACTTCAATTCAGTACGGGTTGAAATGATAATACATTTCAAATTAATGAGTTCTGAAGTAATGTGTTAGAGCATACAGAAACATTAATTCTTTTTTACTCTTTGGGAAAAGTAGTAGGAGGCAAACCTGATCTATGGTGTTAGAAGTTAGGAAGGTTTTATATGATAGCTTGACAGAATCATTTGCAGTTCTAAATCTCCTTTAAAAGGAGAATGTAACCATATTTTAGAAAAACTTGGTGCTGGTTGGTTAGCTCAGTTGGCTACAGTGTGGTGTTATATCATCAAGTTCAAGGGTTTGGATCCCCTTACTGGCCATCCACCAAAAATAAATAAATGAAAGAGAGAGAGAGAGAGAAAAGAAAAGAAAAAACTTGGAATTATGAAAAGTATGACCCAATTTTTTGTGACAATATATACTTGTATATATAGTACTGGGGATTCTCCCATACATATATAACACACCATACTTTTTATAAAAAAAGAGTTTTTAATTTTAAAAATATAATTGCGACAGTTTTAAGAACTATTTTCTAGACAGCAGAAATAAGAATGTGTTAAAAAGACTCTCTGGTTGCCTTTTATTGGGAAAGGAAAATTAGTGTCAGTGGCTTCACCTTTGACTAATGACTAATTAAAAGTAGAGAATGTAAAATGTAATTTGTATTTCTGAACTGAAGTCATTAGCCAGGTGGTTCTCAGTCATTCATAATACATTTAGAAATGCTTGCAGAGATGTTATGTTGGAAAAAATCTAGAATTGAAATTGGTCTTTTCCTTTTGTTTAAAAATATGCAAAAACATATCCTTTCAACTTCAAATTTTCATTATTCAAATGTTTGCTATGATTGCAAATTTTTATAACCCAAATAAAATATTATTATAGTGAATCATGTTTTAATTGATAAACCAATCTTATATAGAAAAGAAAGCCATTGTTTTCTTCTTATGTTTTATTTTGCTAAGTGTTATTTGCATTCCTTATATGTCTTAATCATATTTTAAAATTGTATTTATATTATAATACATGATATTGCAGTGCAGAAAGAAAACATAATTTGATCTGATTCTATATGTTATAATTACATTTAGAACACATACATACTACTAACAAGCTAGCTAGATATTAATTACTTAATTGATATTATAAAGAGTTTCTATTATGTGTTATTTAGATGTCTGAGAGAATTTTGGTAATATTTGTGAAAACTGGGATTTTTGGTTAGGCAAGGAATGCATTATGATTTTTCCCAATTGAAATGATGAAATATAGACTCACACTATATTTGAAAATGTATTATGCAATGTATTTTTAAAATTGGATTTGATTTGGAGAAAGTGACATACTTTTAATGTGTTATATAAAAAATGACACTAATGCTGAAAACGTATTTGCTACATTCTTGAATATAAAAGTGAATGTGAGTCTTTGGTCTCGTTTGAAATGACAAAAAAGCACCACAGCGATGGTTTGGGGAGATAGTCCTCAACTACAATATTTTAATCCCCTACTATATTTCGTAATGACTCTTCTTTACTTCTCCCCCCCCCCTTTGGCAGCTGACCGGCACAGGGATCTGAACCCTTCACCTTAGTGCTATAACATCTCTCCGTAACCAACTGAGCTAACCAGCCAGCCCTCAAGAAGTAGAGGGCTGTGGCAAGCGTGTGCATAAAAATTAACAAGTAAAAACTTTGGTGTTAGTCAGTTATAGATGTGTGTTTACCTACAAATACATATCATACAAGTACACATTTGTTAACTGAATAATATGATAATGATAAAGGATGTTAGAAAAGTTAAGCATAACTTAGCGCAAGATAATATTACAGATCACAATACAGAGAATAAAAAGAAGATGGACCAACAGGATATCCAGAAGGATGAGAGAAAATGAAACCTGAGACTGCTAGCCCATTAGGACCTCACATCAATTCATGGCATAAGACTGAAGACGGAGAAGACGGAAACCCCGAGCAAGCCCCCTACCCCGTGCACCCCGTCAAACAGAGAAACAAGACAGCTTCCCTCTGGAATTCCTCAAGAAACAGCCCCAATTGTCCCTTTTTCTGTCCAGGAGCCCCAGAGAATCTCTTTGCCTTCCTCGTCCTCTCATTTATGGAGGACTCTATCCCACAGGACAAAGTGCAGTGTGTTGAAGCCTTGCCTTCCTCCCCGAAGCTCCTTAACTTTGTTCTCTTAGTAAAGATGTAAGCAATTGATTGAACATACCATTTTCCCTCTTGCCTTTTGTTTCTTTTCCTCAGTGATTTTGAGACAAAACTCTTACAGTAGGAATGATTAGGGATTTTGATTGAAAACTTAGAGGTTCATTTTTCATAGAGAAGGTGTTATTGCTTTCAAAACGAGTACTGTTTTATTTTAAGAAAACATGCCCCATCTTCACAATTTTGGTCAAGTTGTTTTCTCCTATGTAAAGTGTGTTTCCTTTGAGCTAATCACTTCTTCAAAACCCAGTGCAAATAATTTCTCCCTATGCGGGCATTTTATAAAACTGACAACATCATATATTTTGACTTAAGAAATTATTTTTCTTAACTAGTTGTCAACTTACCATATGTAGTCCTATTGGAGAGGAGTGAGCTCAGTCATCTTCTATAACTCCAAACGTAACTTCATAAATCCCAAGTAAAAGATGTCTACATTGACTTATAAATAAATTAACTTGATAATCTCTACATAGTAAAGTCAATATTCTGGAGACCAGATGGGAAAAATAACAGGGCCACCCTTACAGAAGTCAATATTAACAAATTTAAAGTGTGGGAATTTCACATGTTACATGTCCATATGTGTAGATGTCTTTCAGACTGGCAACATAGAATTCCTTCCCTAGCTGTCTCATTTTTAAATTGTCTTGAATTTTTTTTTGTTTGTTTAGAATATTAAAGAGTGACATTCTAAACATTTAGTCCTATAGATTCTCTATGTTTTATCTAAACAATTACTAAAAGGTATATCCAAGCCTTTGTAGAGTTAGCTTTACTGGATTCTTACTTAACTCTTGTTAGTAAGTAACAGGACTTTACTGAAGTCTCCAATAAGGGAAGTCTCTCTCTATCATGTCTGTGGAACTGTATTTACTGTGAAGTTAATTAAGTTTAACCTCCAGGGCCTCATAGTTCCACAGGTACCTTCCTAAGTCCTGAAAAGGGCCCTAAATCTGGGTTCATAAAATCAAACATTTTGCAAAAGTTTGCAAAAGTTGGTCCCTGTGCGGGCCAGCCATAAAAAAAAAAAAATAATAATTTGCAAAAGTAAAATATTTTATCAACAACCAGTTAAAACCACAACATGAGTCCTTTCAGTCTTCCCTTTTGACACACTTCCTTTCTTGTCTGGTGACATCAGTGTGGCCCCAAGAATTTTAGGCATCTAAGATGAATTTGAGTTGACCAAACATTTATTTTGAATTTGGTGGCTTATATTGTGTGATGGCAGCCACTTTAGTGCAAAGTTTTGTATTCCTAGCCATCCTGACACATAATGTGCCAACTCCCCTGGTGGTGTGACACAAAGCTGCAGAGCCTGAGGTCATAACATGACCAAAATTGGAAGAACAAGGATAGTGAAAAAGAAACAGGATTTGAAATGTAGATAGCAATAGTCAGTCTTTCAAAAACACTTTTAACTATCAGACAGGTAAAATTATTAGGAGAGAATTTTGTTTCCATCAATGCCAAGTGAATATAGAAGTTTCTGCCTGCCAGGAATAGACTTAACAACATAGCATAAATAATTTAAAGAACCAACAGAGGGTTTTTGTTTTTTTATTTTTGTTTTTGTTTTTGTTTTCTTTTTCATGGGAATAGATGGAAGTAGATACATCAGTATTCCCGTCTTTGTAGGACACAAATTTGTAAAAGGACTGTAAACAGTAATTCGGTATGTAAAATTGCATGTTTTATACCTCCCACTGTTTCAGATCATATCTTTGTGTATCTGACAGCTCTTCTCTTGCTGAAATGTGGAAGTTCCAGACAAAATACCAAGTTCATCTTACTCAAAGCAGTAAGTCCTGAAGAAGAAAGATACATTTCTCATAGAAGTAACAAATAGATACTTGGATTGTTTGATAATCCGATTAATGAAAACACATTATATGAATACAAAGAAAATATTTAAATTTCTTGCTGATTTTATTTCAATTTGACATGAATTACTGGCATTAACAAAGATAACAAAACTCATACATGACTGTAACCAAAGCATTGATAACATACTGGCTAATGCATGTTATCAATTCAAAGAATATTTAAAATTAGTTTGTTCAAGCTAACTTGAAATATAAATTCCATGAAATCTTACAGTTCCCATATGAAAGAAACTTAAAAGAGATTCTCCCAAATTTGACAAGAATCCTAAAAGTGTACATGACATTACAAATAGGTTGTGAAGCTTGAAGAAATGTCTTCAGTCTATCGGTAATAATAAATGCTCAATCAACAATGCTATTTTCTCTATAGAAAATAATATAATAAAATTGCTGTCTTAGGCAGAGATGTTCCTACAGAATAGAGCCAACAAGTATAGGAAAAAATATTGAGTTACTGCAGGCTGTTAGTTTGCTGTTTGTCAACTTTTTAAAGTTTTAGCTTTTTAAAAATTTATTTTTCCACTCTAAATAAATATTATTTCTTGCTAATTTTTTATATGTAATTGCATATCCTGTTTCCTAAAGAGGGCCTCCAAGGTAATATATGTTTCAGGCTTCATTAAACCTGAATCGGTCCCTTTGTTTCACTATCTTTTTCTGCTATTATAAAGAATGGCCATGTAATTTATTTTCCAAACATGAACATTTTTTTGAAAGTGAAAGTTTTTTTTGTTTTTTTTTTCCTTTTTGTCTTTTTTTGTGTCCGGCAATGGATCGCAACCCTCAGTGTTGCGCCCGTACCAGACTAGGACCGGCAACGGGATCGCAACCCTTGGTGTTGCTCCCACACCTCGCTCAGCCAGTGAGTGGGAACCGGTCTGTATGTGGGATCCGAACCCTCGGCGGGAGCGCCACCACGCTCCGAAGCGGAGCACTGTAGCAGTGCACCACCGGGCCGGCCCGAAAGTGAAAGTTTTATATAGACAATTGGAGGCTTTAAACTGGAATGGCCCCTAACAACCAGAAGTAGTTTATCCTACCTATATAAATACCCACAAAGTAAATTTCTGATGGATTGCATAGATGGGGGAATATTTATCTTGTCTGAGAAATTGGTATGATTCTTGTTACTTAGCTATTAAAGAAGCTTTGTCTCATTATAATGGTTTACTTCTTTACTTGGCTTCCAGGAAACTGCAAAGTAAGTTTTGTGCTCAGTTTGCTATAGATTCCTAGTCCAGCATTTTCTGGATGACTCCCTATCTTAATTTAGCCCCAATAATTTATAACATACCTTTCACACTATTGTTTAGCATTTATTAAATGGTTAAGTAGTGTTTTAAAAAGAATAGTGTCTACTTCGATGTATTTTTTGGAAATTAGTATTAATATAGAAATAATAGTTAGGAAAAGCCCTTAGAATCATGATTTTAACAATAGCTACCATTTATTAGAAAGTGATTCTGGGCCAGCTCTTTTATGTAAATTAGTTAATTGTTTTGTTTTTCCTTTGTGATAATAATGTCTAGCTCCTACTTTTCTGTTTAGGCTAACCAACTAGTTGCTTAAAGTAGCACAAATTATAATAAAATTATAATCTTTTGCTATTATTTGTTCAACAATTAAAGAATACATTTTAATATAATGACCATTTTCTCAGAATATAGATTGTCAGCTTCACAGTCATAAATAAATTTTTTTGTTTTGTAGAATACTGGGCATTTTCCCTATACATACACATATACCTGTACATATATAATATATTCTATTTTAAACGTGTATATAACTCTCATATATGTGTGCTGTCTTATGAGTGTGTGTGTGCACATGTCCTCTAGACCTTGTTAAGTATTTTAAAAGGTGCCATATCCTCTCTGAAGGTACACCATGCAATCCTGAAATTGTGATATTGCTATGGCAATTTTATTCACCTAGTTGCTTGGCATTTTGACTTTGATAAAGTCAGTGTAACTTTCGCTGCTGAACAGAAAGACTGAATTAATTTCTAGGCATTGTAGGAGTCTCCTGTTAACTTAATGGATCCCTGTAGCTGTGAAGAATACTGGGGAGTCTTGGCAGCGTCGCAGCCCAGCGCCTTAGCTGATTTCCTGAATGAGGCCTTTTCTATGCAGGTAACCATCTGCTTTCCAATTCTGCTCCTTAGTAGCAGTAGGTGTTGTCTTCAGTGAAACCCATCAATTTTTTGATCACGTTCATTATCTTTTCTAGAGGAAGATCTTAATACAGACTCACACCACATGACCTCAGTGGGGGAATTCAAGCCACAGAGGAAATCTGTGAACATTGTATTACCAATTTTACATCTGGGGGAATAATGTCGCCTGTGATGACCACGTGTGTGTGTGTGTGTGTGTGTGTGTGTGTGTGTGTGTGTGTTGGGCTAGGGAATGGAGGAAGGAGCAAGTCTCCTGTCAGACTTCAACCACGTCTGCTTGTTCCTTCTTCCCATGAATAACGAGAGCACTAATATTCAAGTGCGCTCTAAGAGCCTTGATAGAGTATGCTATGACTACTCAGAGGACTCAGTGAAAGAGAAGACAGACTCTTCCAGGTGAGAAAAAGTGGAAAATGAGAACAAAAATGAAGTGGGAAGAAAATATTAAGAAAGAATTAATGTTCCCTTCACTCTTTTGGTAAATTTTGTCCATTAACACTGATCATAAAAGTTCATATGTGAATATGTCTGTATTTTCATTATTCGCTTAAAAAGTTATATTTTCCAGATTTTAATTTTAAGGTAGTGAACTTATGTTAAGATAGTGAAATTTCCTTATCAGAAAACCAAACAGTGGGGGAAAACAGACTAAACCAAACACAGCAAAAATATATTAGCACAGCCAAAGAAAATGATTGGAGAACAGCAAAAGAAACCAACAGTAGTTTCAAAATATCTGCATGCTTTGGCTTGCGACAGTCCAAATAGCTCCGATTCTGCTAAGTGTGTGTTGGGGAGAGGGTTGGAGGTTAGATAAGAAAATAAAGTCCTGAGAAGTATCGCTAATAACTCCACTTGGGAGAGTAATGAAAGAAGCACAAGATTTGGGGCCCTGGGGGAGGAGGTAGACATTCCTACAGGATTAGAAGCCCCCTCTGACCTCTTCTGAGTCACTCAAAAGAACATGGAAAATGACTGTACTTCACCATCTTGGTGATTCCCTAATGGGCATAAAGCTGTAAAGGAAAAGCTAAACACTCCCATAAACAGTGCTAATTATCTCCAGTAGCAAACTGCAATTTAATCAAATGGAAGATAAAAGATGAGATAAATAAGCAAGAACTTAAGAATATGTGGGAGGCAGACATTGCTTATGGAGATCCTCAGCTGCTGTTTTGCTCCCCTCAACACCCAGACTTTTAATGCAAGTGCCAAAAAAAATGCATTATGCATATGTTTGTCTCCTCGGTTGTTGGGAAGTGAAAATAAATGCAAAGATGAGAGAATAAGGAAACTGGTCATGGTGAATGTGTCTGCTTCTCCAAATTGGGTTATGGAAATTGTCTGAAGTCAAAGGCCATTTCTGCACTGGACAGGGATGTATCACAGACACAGTGTAATGAACATGAGTGTGGAACACTGAAGAAAACGTGGATGGGAATGAATGCAGAGACTGCAGAGTCCTGCCTACACCTTCCCAGTTATTCAGCCTCTTCCAATCCCCAGTCAATCTGCTGCAGAAATCCAGCCCTCCAAACGGTGCTCAGAGGAATGAAGGATTGCAGATGAGGGAAGCAAGAAGGATGTACTCACACTGTTTCAGTGCAAATAAAGGGTCTAGATAGAGCTGCCAAGTTACAAAGTTACACAAGAAGATGAAGAAAAAAGCCAGAATTTAGACAAAGTTGCTACAGCAAAAAGAGAAAGTGAATAAAAGGAACATGGCACGTAATGAGCAGAGAGTGACTCTATCCTGAAGGAACACACAGCCCAAGAATGTATGAAAACTCACAGAAACCTTGTCAGTCCACATGTTCTCTCTAGTAAGATAAATACTTTATTCTGAAAACACAGGGTTTGTGTCTTTAGAGAGATTGCTGAAATGCCCTTTGAAACTCAAATCATTATTGAGGAGAAAAAAAAAAAAAAAAAGAAATCAAAACCTATCTTAAGGAAGGAAAAACGACTTTAAAAATTGTTTTTTAAAGACAGACATAGAGCAAAAATTAATTTGCAAGTGTGCTAGATAATTAGATAATTTCTACCAAATAAACTGTTGTTCACACTTAGGCTAGAAATATCAGCTTGTTTCTCACTGTGCCTTTGACACCAGAAGGGCATAATTAAAGACACACCATTGCTATCTATATATTACTTTCAAGTTTAAAAAAAATCATTCAAAGATGTAAAAAATTATGTTTCTCACAGTCTTTCTCCTCTTACAATATGAGATTTTGAATAGTTAGTGATGTGTTACTTTCTGAATGTGCAACTGACATACAAGCTTTCAATTAATTTCTACTCATTCTCCGCTTTTTCAGAGACGGTAATAATACATGGCAGCAGGGGTGGGAGGAAGGTGAGAGTCATAGACTCCAAATCAGCTTGTCTTTAACTGACTGCGACCTTGGGAAAGGCAAAAGCTCTTGGATTTTCACTTTTCTCTCATAAAAATATGGACATTTGACCTGTAAGCTTTCTTTGAAGAAAAGAATAAATATACCTTTGATCTTAACATTTAATTTTCTTGCCTTTTCTAGCTTCTAGTTCTTCTGAAAAAACATTAATGATCCAAAATACTCTCGGGAAGGTTTCCACTAAGGGGAGCTGCACTGGACACAGAGTAAGAAGAGCAATAATTTAGTGCTAATTCTGCCACTCACTCATCTTAAAGTTGGGACTGTTCCTTGTCCCTTCTCTGAACCTTTGTTTCCTCTTGGATAAAATTAGGCAGTTGAGTGAGTCTTTTCCTCTCCTCCACCCTCCTCCTCTTCCTGTTCTTTTTCATCCTTTTAAGCTTTAGCAGACTTCCTTGAGGAGCTCTATAAATCTATAAAACTTCTTCCCATTAAAATGCACATATGCACAATGTGTTGCATGTAATGTCAGTAGGCCCCTTTAGGGAGGGGTCCATTGACAGCACATTAGGATTTCATGAACTGGATAATCCTTATGGTCACTGCCAGCTCTAACAGGATAGGAATCCACCTCACTATTCTAAGGCAGCTAGCAGGATTTCACTTTGTAATGTCAGATGATCTCTTTACAATATTAATAATTTACCTTTTGTAGGTTTATTTCCTTGAATATAAGTTTTTCATAAAGTTGGTTAGATACATATCATTTTGACAGGGATCCTGTGTTAAATTCTTTTATTTAAAGATTTCAGGATATGAAATGAGAGGCAGTATAACACAGTGAATCAAATCCTTGGCTTTGATTTTTTTTTTTTTTTTTGAACCCACAGACCTGAGTTTTTGATCTCTAATGTTCTCTATAATTTTGAGTAAATCACTTCATACTTCCTTTCCTAATACAAAAGATGAAACTTGCCTCATGATTTCTAAGGACATTTCCTACTCTGAGTTTGTATTATGTTAATAATAGAGGACAGTTGTTTTTATTTACTTGGATATAAAACCATTTGGAATTTTATCAAGTGGTTTATAGTGGATCCACTTTGCACAAATTCCCAGATTTATTTCGCTGAGTTCACCCAGACCTGCTGTGTAGCCAGACCATGACTCGCCTGAGCTACTCCAGCCTCTTCTGCGTCTGGTCAGCAGGGCAACTTTTGGCTAGCTCAATCCGTACTAGTGTAGCTTGCCTTTGCATGTAGTCCCAAGCTTGCCGTCTGCTTTGTTTCCTGACACTATGGCTGTCTCAGTGCCCCCAGAAATGAAGGCCAGCATTGCACAGAGCTTTCATCCAAATGTCACTGGATCTATTGAGACTCTGATTCTATTCACAATGTCCAGATTCTGATGAGGCACCATGCTGTGGAAAGAGCATCTGACTTTTCAGTGATGCCTAGGTGGAGCTACATAAAGTACTCTGGAATTACGGAGGAATAATACCTCTGGAGCAAACTTTGAACTGCACGAAACAGCAAACTGACAATAAATTCTTTGCTTTTCCTCCCCACTAACAGCTTCCCTGACAACATCCAAAGTGACCAAGAAATCAGTTATGTTTTCTTGTGAGGATATTTTCAGCAGTCACCTTTTATTTATGCTCTGTATTATTAAGGGTTCTCCAGAGAAACACAACCAATATGAGATAAAATATTTGATTTAATATAGGGTATTGCCTATATAAGAGATAATACATAAATTTATTTATAATGTATACAGATATAACATATATAAATTTATTACAGGGTATTGGCTCACATGCTTATAGAAGTTGAGAAGTGTCTGTGACCTGGAAACCCAAGAATGCTGGTGGTAGACTTTGAAGGCCTGAGAGTTGGAGAGCCCACACTGTAGATTCTAGTCCAGGTCTGAAGGCCTGAGAACCAGCAGTGCCAAGGGCAAGAGAAGACAGATGCTCCAGCACAGCAGTCAGCCAGAGTTAATTCAGCCTTCTTCATCGTTTGTTCTATTCATGCCCTCAGTGGATTGGATGAGGCCCACTTACATTGGGGACAGCCATCTCTTTTATTCAGTCGACCAGTTCAGATGTTAATCTCTTCTCAAAACACCCTCACAGACATATCCAGAAATAATGTTTAACCAGCTATTTGACATTTCTCAGCCCACCCTAACACATGAAATTAATGAGCAAACTCTCTCTCTTTTCCCAGCTCTATGGCCCTTTTCTCTTCATTTCTTGCTGCTCTGGTATTGCACCCCCAAGACAATGTAGCATGTAAGCTTTACCTGAAGCTCTGTTTTCTAATTTATGCAGGCTCCGACAGATGATAATGCCTAAGATCTTCCAAATGTGTTTCCGGTCTACAAGGAAATTTGAGATAAATAATTATAGAGTAAATAGAGGGAACTCTGAACTTGAAATTGATAGAATAGTATGAGCCCATAAATAGTCAAGGAATTTGTAAATGGCTTCTAAAGGCTATAATGTTGCTCTTTTATTTTACTGTACATTAATCTGACCCTGATATCACTTTTCCCCAGATCATTTATTATTTATTATGGGGGAGGGGGTATTTCATAAAGAAAGTAGAGAAAATGAAGAAGAAATAGAGGAAGAACCAAAAAAGAGCTCATATGAGTGTTAGATAAAAATTACCAGAGGCCATCGTTTTGGACCAAGTTCCTGCACTAGGCCGCAAAACACCAGACTAAAAATCAAAATGGAGTCACTCGTACTAAGTTCTGTCACTTAGGCTGTGGTCTGCACTTCTGAGAAGTCAGGAGAATGAGATAATAGCCAATTTCCCAAACAAGCCAGTTTAAATCTTCTATAAGTATAAAAATACTCTGCTTTAATACTTACACAAAAGAGATAAGAGAAAGTAACCTGATGTTAATTAATCCAGTTATTTTCCTATTGTTCTGTCTCTCTGTCCCCACCTTACAAGGAAAGTAACTTTGAAATGACCAACCCACTTTTTGTTCTTTGTTTCTGCTTTCTTCAGCCTTTTCTGTCTATAAAGCCTTGTTACTTGGTGTAAACTTCAGAGCACTTCTCTGACTGTGCTGATGGTGTTTCCCAGGTCGATCCTCACATTTGGCTCCCAATGAACTTTACAAAATTATTCCTGCCTCAACAGCCTTAATTTACACCAATGGTACTGTATTAGTTGGTTTCTGTTACTTGTAACAGAATGCCTGAAACTAGATAATTTACAAAGAAACAAAATGTATTTCTTACAGTTCTGGGTCCAGGGGGCACATCTGGTGAGAGACTTCTGGGTGGAAACTCTCTACAGTCCCATGTGAAACTGAATTAAAATTACTAGGTTATAGGAAAATGTTTAATCTCACATACATTAATGCTTAATATCTATGGAAGTCAAAATTAAATGTTTTGCATATACTAAAACACACAGCTTTGAAATTGTAATTTATGTCCATCTTTTAAAGACAAAATCATTGTAAAGCCCATTAATCCTTTTCAGTTATGCAATAAAGTCATAATACTGATTTATGGTGAATGTGGAGATGCACCCCCTCGATCTCTCTTTAGAGAATGACTTGTTGCTTCTGCTGATGGGAGTCCTGTCTGCAGAGACCCTTCAGCTGCCAGTGACTTTAAAGATGGCCTCAGCTACAGAGAGTAACTTCATTCAAGATTCCTGAGTTAACACACCCCAGTGGCTGACAGAGGACATTATAAAGGCCTGGCCATTTTGTCCCAATGAGGGTCATTTACGCTTCAGAGCTCCCTGTGGAGTCAAGCAAGGCTGCCATTGGCTTATATTGCAGTTCACCTCTCTCTGTCCAATCTAGTTCCCTTCCTCTCACAATCATAGGTATTAATCCTAAAGATATCACTTAATATATATCATGCACAGTAATTCTACACACTAATGCTCCAAATTAAATTCTTTCCATGAATTTGTGTTTGTGTGAGTGTGTATATGTCTGTGTGTGTGGCAAAGGTGCATAAACTTTAATTTACATAGCTGGCTCCTAAGCAGAAGTGATAATAAAATATTTTAAAATTTGAAAGGCTTAAATGCCAATCAAAACAGATATAACCTGAAAAAACTTACTGTGCATTAACCTTTTATTTGCTGGTCTCTGTGAAGGTGAAAGATGAAGCAATAAATCTGAAAGCAATCATATTTCATTCTAAATACAAACATATTTAAATATTTTAGCAACTGATACAGACATCTTAGATTCTCCTGCCTGAATATCAGTCCTCCCCTAAGTAAAGAGGGTCTCTTACTGAAGCTGGCTTCTAATATGGTACTGGAGTTAGGGGAGGAACACAATGTTCTGATTAATTTCAGATTTCTACCAGAAAAAAAAAAAAAAAAGGCAAGGAAAGATCTGTTCTCTAACGCATCTAGAGCCCACAGCATTGTCTCTCTCACTATCAAAAATTACTTGCAGCTCTGCCCTGAAGAGGCCACTCTGCCAGCAGCTCCAGCAAAGCTCAGGCAGGAAAGTTCCTTCACACAAAAGGAAGTGCACGACTGATACAATATATAAAACTATCAAGAGAGATACAGAAAATACCTCTTCTCTTTCTTTTATGACTCAAGTATTGATCAGAGATACACATATTCTGATGAAAGGTATCTCAT